>NC_136910.1:19540145-19621579 GCF_949606895.1 Notothenia rossii
GTGTGAGAGGGACTTTTAGGGTAAGCAGGAGTTCCTGTGCTAAAGCCTCACACCCCACCCCTCCAACCCCCCTGCCATGGAGTCAGCTCTCAGTAGGGTGAGGTTGCCAGTAGATGCAGATATTAGATCAGGCTTCTGTCTGATTCCACGCTCTATGGCAGCCTCACTCTTAATGCACTCCTTATTGTACATTACCTTTCATTATGTATGTAGAGTGCTGCAGGGATGACATACTTCTTTTCTTATTTCCTGACTATGAGACTAGGGAACCTGAAGTGCAAAGCGCTGACTCATTTCCAGGTTTTAGGAGTCATCCTGCAGCACTCTATACAGCCGCTGTCCTCAGACCAGCTTTAACCCATTGTTTCAGCCTTTGCATGGCGGCTGAGATTGATGCGATGCATGGCTAAACAGACGGGGGCGGTCGCCAAAAACCTCCAACCTTCTCTGCCCTCAGGATTCCCAATCATAATGCCCTGCTCCAGATGCCCCCCCATACCCTCCCCTCCAACTCCACAGTGTTGTGCCTCACTGCCCTCACCATCGCTGTTCAGTCTGCACACTCCTGTTTGTGCAGATATTCATCACACATGTTACACTGTTGCATCAAAACTGAGGTCAATATATTAGTTCATACACAAGGATGACTACACTGTCATCTCATGGTCTGGGTCCGACAGTGTTCACTGGATTGACTAGCCTTTTTATATTGATCATTGATCATGTCTGAATCAGGTGTTAGCAATGGGTATATAGATAGGGGATGAGTCGATACAGATATTAGCATCGTGGGATCTACGGTTCCTAAAGCTTGACTCATGCTATAAGGATTAAACGTCAGTATATTTTCACCTTGCTTGGAACTATATAAAATGATGTAATTGTAATCATTTCTATTGCGCTGGGCGAGCATTGAACTCAGTATTGTGATAAAAAAAGTTAAGTTGAAAAAGTCTTTACTATCTATTTAAACTAATTAAAAATAAATGCACTACATGGTCAAAAGCAAGTATGCAGACACCCCCATGACATACTGTGCACCTTGTAAATCGTGCCCCCCTTTCATGCTTTGTTTTTATTTTTCTCATACTTTGGTTCAATGGTTTGAGTTTATAATGACCCACCTGCTGTGTGTACCATCATCCAGCTTTCTTTCACCCACATCAACTGTATTGTCATTTCACTCTCTTTCGCTGATTTCCTGTCTGTGTTTTGGCCCTGCCAGATTGTCTCTGCAACTTGGACATCCCCATCATCGACGTGGAACTGAACTGTATTTTCGACCTGCCCCACATCTCCCCCTTCAGGAACTCGGTGGCACTGCGTGAACCCACAGGCTTCAGAGCCGAGTCGGAGGAAGAGTCTGAAAGCACAGTGCTATGACGCCACTGAGCCCCCCCCCCCCCTCCCCTGGCACACACTCATACATTGACCTTTTCACTTCTCCCACTGGATTACTTACAGCCTCGCTCTGGATCTCATCGTCACACCTCACTGTACTACAGAGGGGTGAAACTGTGAGAAAACAACAAAAGATACCCAAAATGAATCCGGATCACACGAGGCGATGGCAACAATATTGTCAGGGGACAACACATACTTTGACATTTTGTGTTTACTGTTTGTTTTTATTATTAATGTTTTTTGTTTATTTTTGCCTTATTTGATTCACTTGCAATATTGCCTTTAACTTCACACACGAGACTGGAAAAGGCATTATGTAATAACACAATATTTAACAACCAGGAACAATTTCACACATTTTTGTGTCATTTTGTAATAATCCGCAACATTTTGTAAAAAACCGCCTGAGCACAAAATGTAATTAATTTCTCCGCATTTTATAACAAATACATTTATAACGAAAACCCGGAACCCTTTTATTCATTAATATGTAATAATACATTATCTAAGTATTACAAACCTAAATGCACGTCTTCATTCCAAAAAAGTGTAATATGCATACTGACTCATTTGCAAATACACAATTAGTTAGGTAGATTATATTTCATTGGTCAAATCTACAAATGCAATGTTAGCCTTCTTTAAAGAACAGATGAAGACTTAATTGGTTACCATATAATGTATATTTTACATTTCAATCAATAAAATAGCTTAATATTTTTGCAAATACCACTTTAGTATCTAATAATTAACATTAAAATGCGGGTAAACGTTTTACATTTTTCATTCAAGCTGTTGACTTTACAAAATGCTGCTGTTATTACATGAAGTGGAAATGCACTACATGTTCTGGAGTTGTTACATAATGTGTTATTAAAGGCTGCTGGGAGGGATGAGTGCGCTCTGCTGCTGCTTCTCCTGAGTGAATTTAAGAAGTACTGTACATCTGTCCTGCCAACTCTTCCTGTTCCTGTTTGTTTCCCATCTCACGTTCCTCTTCATCCCTCAGGGGTATCAGTTGAAATGCCTGTGGAGGCAACAACCCTGAGTATGTTTCCCGCCTGAGCGTTCACTGTGAGTGTGCCGTTTTGGAAAGTGTGTGTGTGTGTGTGTGTGTGTGTGTGTGTGTGTGTGTGTGTGTGTGTGTGTGTGTGTGTGTGTGTGTGTGTGTGTGTGTGTGTGTGTGTGTGTGTGTGTGTGTGTGTGTGTGTGTGTGTGTGTGTGTGTGTGTGTGTGTGTGTGTGTGTGTGTGTGTGTGTGTGTGTGTGTGTGTGTGTGTGTGTGTGTGTGTGTGTGTGTTCTATCTGATGTTGCACTGTTGGTGTCGTGGCGCTCAAACAGGAATGCATGTTTTAGAGATTTAGGAAACGACCAGGTTGCAAAGAGGTAAAAAAAAAACAATCACACTCTCATCTGTATTTACATCAATCAGGATATCAATCACTGAATATTTATTGTTTATATTGTACATTTTCAGAATATATGATACAATTAAGGTTTTAAATCAGATCAAATCCTATTTTGTATCTAAAGAGCTATAAAGATACCATTTCCTCCAGATAGCATACAGATGCTGTCAGAACTCTATTAAACATATGAGATACATACAGGTACAAATTGAAAGGGTTTGGAAATGAAAAACTCCATGTGATAAGTAATAAGTCATTTCCAGTTTGCAGACTGTGGATTAGGGTCCACAGAGAGTCCATGATGCCTGGAGTGTGCCACGGGGACATTTGCTGAAATGAATAATTATGAAGCTGTTAGCAGCTGTTATCTATTGGCAGGACCGCGGCTCCTGCTCTGTGGGATGGACTTTCCTTAGAGGTGTCCTGTGGAGTTTTCTTGTAAATGAACAGAAGTTATGTTCACATTTAGTGTCTCTCACCAGACACAAGCAAAGCGATTGAAAGAATATCCTTCCTTTAGCAGAGTACGATGCCTATGTCCTCGCAGTTTTCTACTTCTCTGCTTCTGAGGGCTTATTGCTGTGACCACCAAATCAGTGGAATTGCACAACATCGGCAGGGGACTGTTATTTGTGTCCCACCTTCATTGAATCAGTTTTGCAAATAAGAGCTGAAATCGCAATTTGGAATTAAATATCCAAATTGCGATGGACACAATATTTGTTATATGTGTCAATATACTATCTTTAACATGTCACTGTATTGTGTTGCTGTAGAGATGTCCTGGCAAATGCTGATCATCCTAATGATAATGTTTTTTGGAAAATCTTTGTTACAGAACCTAGCAAAATGTGATGATTTAGTTATTGAAAAATAATTCCCTCCAATATCGTGAATAATGTCACAATTTCAATATCAATCTAAATGATAATAAGAAGATAAGTAGATCTGTTTTGAAATGATTCAAGCTAAGTGAAAATATCATCTGTATCCACCTCAAAGTGTAGTCCCAAAGCGCTGCTACTGATCAAAAACTCCACAGGGCCCCTTACTCTATCATACTGCTGGAATAAATATGAAGAGCCAACCACTAAGTGATAACAATATTTGAATAGCAAATGATAAAGCAAGGGACACAACAATTGTGAATTATGATCGAAAGACACACATTTATGAAAAGTAAAATCAAAGGGTCTTTTTAGAAAGTAAAGATCAGGCATTCAACAGACAGGAGCAAGTGACAAAGGCTGTAAACTCAACACTAACGTATCAAAGTTTAAAGTTGATAAGGTAAACTTGTGAGCCAACAGCTGCCTGTTAACTTATCCAGCGTCACAGAGCAGCATCATCATTCACGTAACACTCCGACGGCACCCTTCAGGCTCCCTCTGCGACGCCAAACCTCTGCAGAGTCCTCCCAGCGAGGTGTTGTTCAGCTGAGCGGGATGAGATCTCATCCTCCTGCCCTGAGGTGTAATAACGTCCTATCATATCTCAACTGAAAACAGTCACACTCCCTGAAAAGAAGGTGCTATTTTTGTCGCCTCAGTGGCAAAAACAAGCACACCTTTATCTCTGGCAGCCCCCCCCCCCCCAAGACCCCTGTCTGATGATGCTGGTATTTTCGGTCTATATAAGTGAACCAGAGGCAAGTGCAAAGATATGTATGTGTTTATTTTAATGAGAGTATTTATACAGATATATTTCTGAATACTTTTTACGAGGTCTGAAGAGTTGTGATTGTTTCCACTACACATGAATCTCATCCAAAAAAAACTAAACATGGGACCAGAATTTCCCTGCTGTCGCATCGAAACCTTTTCAGGAAGCAGAAAACTTGAAAATCAATAAAACTGGAGTAACAAGGTTTGCATTCGACAGCAGCAGTTTGCCTTGTGGGGGGTTTCACCATGACCCATCCAGATTTGACTCTCCATAATGTCCTGAAAACATCCACTACACATGGCCTCAAAGTCACTGTGCTGCTCTGCACCCTCTATCTTTCAAATATCACTTACAGGACTTTTGTAAATAGTGAGCCGCTGTACATACCAGTTCTGTATATAGTGGCAGGGGAGAAATCAAATATATATATATAGATATATGAAAATACTGCATTGAAAAATATGTCGATGAACATTATATTACAATGTCGCTGGTTCTAGCACAATATCGCCACATTCACACAAAAAAAAACTGTAGGCTCAAGGTTAATCTAGATTTAGATTTACTTAATAAAAGCTGCTGATAGTGCTTGTGTTGCAGATAAGAATTAACCTCTTGAACCCTCATTTTAGCTTTGCAGTTCAATAATATTGCCTTTCTGTATTAGCTTGTTGTAACACATCTTCGCAGCTACATGATACTACATTTCTTCAAATGGAGAATTCAAGATGTTCCAACAGAGAATCCAGCATATTTGATATTTCTCTAAATGTGCGGATCTTGTTTAAAATGTCAAATAACTTTCTGTGGGCTTGCACAAAGCTTGTCCGAACAACCTGCAGCTGTAACGCAGGGTTTGAGAGGTTAAAAGAGACTCTGCATGAAACTGTTGCACCGCTGTCTTTTAGTTTGCCAGCGAAACAAAAACTAAGATCTTTACAGTAACCTTAGATAGATATGTGATAGATAAAAAAAGAACAAATCAGAACCTGCAAAAAAAGTTTCCCAGGCACAGAAACAACCGGATATTTAAGGGCTGTGAATAACACATTTTTTTCCGATAAAATGTCTGGCATTTCTGCTCTAAGTTATCAAAGTAACACTTTCTGTCAATCAAAAAAATCGACCTCATGTTTCAGCTGTGCTACAATTCACACCAATGATCCAATCCGACCCTTCAATCGATACAGCATCTATGCCAGTGTTTAGAAATAGGAGTTTCTTTTTCTTTTCTTTAGAAAGTAATTGTTACAATTTGGCTGTGCTGAAGTGAATGGTGTGTCCTGTCTTTGTCTGGATTTCTGTGTTACAATGTGCTGCTCTTCGTTTTGTACTAAAGGGTTTCAGATTAAGGCTTGTACATACAGTATTCATCAAACACAACTTTATTAACAATAACCCTGTCGAGCAAGAGACAGCCGGGAGACAGTCTCCAGTATTACAGCTTTTGCAAGCATGCCCTTTGAGCACTAAAAAGACGAAAGGCCTTTTTTACATGAATAGGTGGAATGTATTGGTGATAGACGATGTTCACCTCATAGGTCGTGATGAAGGCAGACTGTTTGTGTTGTGGACATATTCTCAAGTAAAAGAGGGTGGTGGGGTATTTGATCAAAAGTGTCCGTTTTGGGTCGGGAGGTGTGGGGGGCGTTTGATTCGATGTGTGAAACTCGGCAGCATGCTTTTTTAAACCATGCCTATGAAATGTGTCTCATCTTTGGTCCTATATAAATGTGCTTGTATTTATTTTTTATAAGTGAATAGATCAACCTTTATAAAAGAAGAAGAAGAATTTAGTGGTGCCCTTTGACCTTTTTTAGTCAACTTTCCACCAGTTTGTTTTGAAACCATCATGATTTACTGTTTCCCCCATGTATCTTCTGTGTTTATACAGTGTCTATAGCAAATAAGAAAAGCACATCTGGCTCAGAACAGAGATCCCTGTCAGGAAATCAAGCTGTCGTTATGTTTGTGCCCAGAAAACTACGCTTTCAAAGGACTACAATCTCTAGAAAAGTTCAAGAAAATCATATAGCAAGCAAGAAAAAACCATGCTGCATTTGTTTGAACCCAAACTATTGTAGATTACACTGTGGTGCATGCAGCCATTGCAAACATCCATCTCCAATCCTCTTTTCTTTCCTTGTTTTTGCTTATGTTCCAATTAATGGGGGCCAAAATAAAAAGGGAACACATGAGTGATCAAGGAATCTTTTGAGACTTCAAAGTGATTTGTGTGAAACTGTAGTGACGCTGTGGACTCTTTAAAGTTTTGAGGAAATGCCTTTTTATTGGACGAGCTATCCCCCGGTCACCGAGTGGAACACAGTGTACAGTAAGATAGAATTAAAATTAACCTCATCCGAATGTTGAAACTATTAAAAAATGTTTTTATATTACCTGGAGTTTCTGTGCCTTTGTTGCAAATGTGGTGTCACTGTTATTTCACATAAACAAGTGTTATATATAACAGCATTTGGAAATAAGCATATTGAAGAACACAACAAAGCTGCAGTATATTACATGTTGTTAACAAACTGTCACGGTGATTTCTCTCCTCCAGGAAGCCTTCAGTCACATCCAAGGCAGTTCAGTGAAGGCCAAACATTCTGCAGAGGCATAGAACACTCCATTACGTTTCTGAATTGCGAGGTGAATCACAATTTCAAGTCTCTGACAGTGACAGCACTGAAATGCACCTAGCATGAAGACCTCTAAGATGAACATTTCACATGCTCTGCTAAACGTTAAACCTCAAACACACAGCTGTCATGTTAAAACCAAGCTGTGCTGCATGCAAAGGTTGGAGCATGCAGAGAAAAGTACAACAAGACTCAGTGTCTACAGCCAAAATGCTGTTTCTCTGAAGCCAATGCTAACATGCTGATGATCTTGAGTTTAAGCATGGTGCTAATTAGCAGTAAACACAAAGTACAGCTGAGCCTGATGGGAAGGCCATTAGTTTTGCAGGTATTGGGTCATCATTCTAATGTGGAACTACAGCCAGGAAAACCAAATTCCCCCAGGATAATTCAAGTATTTCTGAATCTGATTCTTTTCAGACAGATTTATATTTTCTTCAAGGATTTACCTTCCGTTCATCATGAATGTCTGAATACAATTGGAACAAGGTCATTGTTTTGCAAGTGTCAAGACTGACCAGTCCGAGGTAAAGGTGAAGGCTTAACTGTGAGTTTCACAGTAAATAACGAGATTCCCTACCTTTGACCTTTTGTCCACAACATTAAACCGTGGTGAGGCGGCTGCTGCGGATCACTTGTCCTGTTAAGTGATCAGAACACAGAGCAAAATGTTACTTGGTGCAGATTTGCTTCATTCAACACTTTGAATCATCGCTAAAATCTACAAGATTATTACATTATATTATTATAAAGACAATCATCTTTTCATTAGATTCATGTTGGATGAGTAAGCATACAGTGCATCCGGAAATTATTCATACTCCTTCACTTTTTCCACATTTTTGTTATGTTACAGCCTTATTTCGCCCCAGTCTGAGGGCCAGAGCGCTCTGGAGCAGGTTTTCATCAAGGATCTCCCTGTACATTGCTGCATTCATCGTTCCCTTGATCCTGACTAGTCTCCCAGTTCCTGCTACTGAGAAACCTCCCCACAGCATGATGCTGCCACCACCATGCTTCACTGTAGGGATGGTGTTGGCCAGGTGATGAGCGGTGCCTGGGTTCCTCCAGACATGATGCTTGGCCTTCAGGCCAAAGAGATCCATCTTGGTTTCATCAGACCAGACCATTTGGTTTCTCGTGGTCTGAGAGTCCTCTAGGTGCTCCATGGGGGCTTTCATGGGCCTTTTGCTGAGGAGTGGCTTCCTTCTGGTCACTCTACCATAGAGGCCTGATTGGTGGAGTGCTGCACAGATGGTTGTCCTTCTAGAAGGTTCTCCCATCTCCACAGAGGAATACTGGAGCTCTGTCAGAGTGACCATCGGATTCTTGGTCACCTCTCTGACTTAAGGCCCTTCTCCCCCGATGCTCAGTTTGGTTTGGGTTTGGGCTTTAGCTCTAGGAAGAGCCGTGGAGGTTTCAAACATCTTCCATTTGCAAATGATGGAGACCAATGTGCTCGTTGGGACGTTCAATGCTGCACACATTTTTCTAAAAACATTTCTAGAAACATCTCAAGGATGATCAGTGGAAACGGGATGCGCCTGAGTGTCAAAGCAAAGGGTTTGAATACTTATGTACATGTGATATTTCATTTGATTATTCTTAACACATTTGCAAAAGATTCTTTAAAAACATTTTTTATTTGTCATTGTGGGGTATTGTGTGTGGAATGTTGAGAAAATAAAATAAATTAATCCATTTGGAAATAAGGCTGTAACATAAGAAAATGTGAAAAGAGTTAAGGGGTATGAATACTTTCCGGATGCTCTGTATATTTATCATCTGCTCTTACCAAAGTCCATGTGGATGTGTAGCGGTGAGTTGTACATCTGAAGGTGTTGCTGAGGCGTCAAGAGCTCCTCTCGAGCCAGCAGCTTGTAGAGAACCCTCTGAGAGGCGATCAGCTCCGGGGTCTCTTCCCACACGGACCCAGGAACAGCCTTCAATACATCAATACATTCTATTTAGTTTATGTTTTTAAGTAAAGAAATAAAATGTGTTAGTTATTTCTGACTATGGAGGACCAAAGCTGCCATTTTAATCAATAAATAAAGCTTAATAGAAAGTGATAAATTAAAAAATAAAAGACAGAAAGCAAAGTAGAAAAAGAGCCTCAATCACCAAAAGAATGTGCATGTTAATTAAAGAAAACAATACATTTTCTCAGAAATACAAACATTAATAAACTAAATTTATATATTTATTTTAAGTTATTATTAATAATAATTGTCAATTTTGTATAAATTCATCATGCTCATATCTAATTATTTCTCAATTTATTATTTTCTGGTTTTCTTTCACTTATTTTGTTGCCTTGATGTTGTCAACTAACAGCCAATAGTTGATATTATTTTTAAATGACCAGGAACATTTATTGAGTGATTGAGGCTTTTATTGCTACATTTATTTAATACTTATAGTAATTATTTCTGTTTGAATCTTTTACTACAATGACAGCTCTAGGCCTCCATATGCTGTACATCAATCTCTAAAGAGACCATCAAACTGAACACACCTTTTTAGATTTGTCCAGTTTCTGCAGCCCTGACAGAACGGTACACACTAACGTTTCTGTGGTCTCCTCCTCATCCTCAAGAGCCTTCGCTCCAGGGTCTCCTGCCACCTGGTCTGCTTCGAGCACCTTCAACGACATGAAACACTCAAACTCATGCATACGGATTATAATTCAGAGAGGGAAATCATAGAAGAGGGGAAATCTAAATAAATGTGTGGAGAAAGTTAATGAACGCTTCTGATGGCTGGTGCTGTAACAACACCTCACTAAGAAAATGTAAAGTATCACCCAGTGTTCTTTTTCTTCTATTAATCAGTGTGGGAGAAGTATTCAGATGTGTTACTTAAGTAAAAGTAGCAATACTACATTTTAAAAGTAAAAGTCCTGCATTCAAAATCTTACTTAAGTAAAAAGTATTGTTATTAATGGCCGATTTCAGAATCGTATATTGAATTGCTGGGTCACTGTTATGATTATTCATGTATTTTGATCACAACTGGTAAATGAAGAGCTCATTTGAATAATTTGTTATACTGCTACTTGATATCTTAGCCTATAAATAGATTTTGTATTAGCTAATATTATAGCCTAAAAAGTAAGTTACAAAAGCTGGCAAATAAATATGGGGAGTACAAATGTAAATATTGGCATCTTAAATGTAGTGGAGTAGAAGTACAAAGTAGCATAAACTGGGAATACTCAGGTAAAGTGACTCAACATTGTATTTAAAGGTCCCATGTCATGGCCATTTCTACTGATCATAATTCCATTGTTGAGGTCTACTAGAATAGATTTATACTGTGCAATTTTCCAAACTCACATTGGTTTCTCATACAGCATCTCTGTAAAGTATGTGTATTCACCGGTATTCACTCTTTGTCCTAAACGGCTTGTTGGACCAATAAGTGTGGCTTGATATTGAATAAGAAAAAGGTTGATAACGCTGTGAGCATGGGTCTGCGGAGAGCATTTCTCCGTGATCCCAACTTAGAAGTCCGAAAAACGTTTACCCATTTAAACAGTCGTGGTAGATACCTTGTTTGTTTTAAACATCATAAATACACAAACAGCAATGAATACTTACAGGTTGTGTACCCAAATCTCCCGCTGGTCCAAACAAAGTAGGAACAGCATCGTTCTTCAGTGCCCTACGCTGCTCATACCCGGCATGAATCGCTGAAAGGTTTGGGAAGCTTTGTTTCGTGAAAGGCTGGCAGAGGGTGCGGCCATAGCTCTGGGCGTGGCTACTGGGTATCCCTATGTAGTGATACCCAGGAAGTAAACAATGGAAAATGAGAAATCTCCAACGAGGCGTTTTGGGGCAGCATAGACTGTGATGGAGTTTTACTCGCTACAGGGTGTACTTTGAGGGTTTTGACTCTGCACACCGTTTACATGCAGAAAAACCTTCATAACACACAAGGGGACGGGTAATAACCGGAGAAGCATGACATGGGAGCTTTAAGTACAGTACTTGAGTAAATATACTGTGTTACTATCCACCACTGATATGAATGCATCCTCAAAGATGAAAGCTCACCTTGTAGCTCCACTGTTGGAACAGCCTGCTCTGAGGATGATGGGCCATGAACACAACCCTGGGAGCTTCCAGCAAGGCACTGAAAGAGATGGAAACAATGTTTATGGTTCTGTTTACCAGATATGACAGTCTGGTTTTAGGGTATTCTTATCACTTTTTATTATTCTACAGTGACCTCACCGGGGTGTTTATGGACCTAGTTACACATGAAAAAAACATAAAGTCAAAAACAGACTAACAAAGGAGCACACACACAGGTAGACATTATTATTTGAACACGCTCAGCAAAACCATGACAGTAATTTTAAGTTGTATGTTATTCATCTGTCAAACATGATACCTTTGTCTTCAAACATACATATATGTGCTTTGAAGTTGGCAGGGTATGACTTCATCTACTAATATTATTTTATGATCTTATTGTTTTCATTTTATTATACTTTTCATGTGAGGATGAATGAAGCATCATTACCCGTGTGTCTGGTGTTGCATGTCTTTAAGGTCCGTCAGAACAGAGAGCAGAACCTCTCTGGATGACTGGAAGAGAGCCACAGAGAAGTGCACCATATTGAGTCATAATGGATAACAGTAATGAGGACTGAGCAAATACAAAAAACAAAAGGCAGCCGCATATCTGAACAAATGCATAGAAAGATTGTAGTGGTTGTCAGTGATTACTAGAATACATTTGTTTAGTTGGTTTATTTTGGTAATTTGTATTTATTTAATTGACTCCAATGTTGTAAAAACACTCACATTGCACTTTAAGTTTGTACCAATCTTGTATGGGTCATTTGTTTCAACCAACTGTGGATCCTGAAAATCCAAAATACTTGCAATAGCTTACATTTTTGGTTGAATGTATCCAAAAGTATTCAAATTCGATTACATTTTTTGTAATTCAGTGGATTAAGTTTCTATGCAACCTTAATGATAACACAACACACATCTTCCTCATAGACAAACTTGAAACTCACTTCGATGATATGCAGCAGACAGGATGGGTAAATGTACAGCCGGCCCGTCATCAGATCCCATGAATATCGTTTGCTAAGCTGAAAGTTGAGTCTCTCGTAATGAGCTGAGTGGAGACAAACAAATGAACAGTTTGTTGCAGATAAGTGAGAAATGAGGAAGCCTGACAACTTGAAAGTGTCTCTGTCGTTAACACACAGTTCAGCCTTTCTTTTATTGGGTCAGTATTCCTAAGCAGGAACTAGAAAAAGCCCAACAGACAGGACGCCCTGCAGACGCATTCTCATAGAGGTGTGAAAGCTTGTAAAAACTCCAACAAAAGGGAAAAGACCGTCTGTCACAGCTCTTTTCACATTGTTGTCATTTTAAGAGTTGAGAAATAGATGTTTCTCCACATAGATCAGTACATCTGTAACACCAATTACCATCATCCTGCACTCCCCTGAAGGAAAACAAGATGAAATTGGTAGAAGGTGATTAGTTCATTGATTTGAATGAAGGGATCTTGTCAGTGGAATAGCAGTGCCTTATTATTATCGAGCACTGAGCTATTGTGCCCCCGCTCTTCGTGGCTCTAAGGTAATTGCTGGCTGACCTCCAAGTTCTGTCCTGTCAGCGAGGTCGTGGGGGAGCCGAGCAATCACTATCAGCCGCTGTAGCACGATCCTCTGGGGAGACAGCGGGGAAAAGTCTTAGAGAAGCTGCAGAGCAACAGCAGAAAGTGCTTTGTTACATATCACACACATACAGGAGGGAACACACATGCACAAAGTACAAATAAGCTATATATGTTAATACATAATGTGCTGTTTGATATCATGCCTTAATTAAACTTAGATCTCAGAACTCTATAATACAACATGTCTCTACTCTAAGCTGTATTTTTACAAACCTCTTCCTTTTCTAGATCAGTCTTCTTTGTCATAAGTAGGTGAAATAAACTACTCCCAGATTCCTCCTCTTTCTTTTGTCCTGCTTTAATGTCTTCCATCTTACCGTCTCCTCGTCCAAATCAAGCACTGAGTGAGTAAAGCCTTAGCGAGCTGCGTGCCCTCTCTGTTTATACAAGCTTATATCCTAGAAACCTATTGTTCCCCAGATGCTGTAAAACCAAACCTGCTGCACTCGGATGCAATTACGTATATATTTCAGGCTGCATGAAAAAGGCACGAGCCAATCCCAGCCTTGTATTTCAGGTGATAACAGCCAATAGGAGGAGGGTGTGCAAAGGACAGAGGACACAGTAGAATAAAAAGTTTTGGTTCAAGTTAGCTGTTTCCTCCTATGATAGGAGAATGTATTATTACTAATTTTACAAAATGAAACGAAATAAATCAATTCAAAAATCAGTTATTTGTCAAACTAATAAATACATGTTTTATTTCTAAGGCTTTTATGTCTACATTTCCTTCAAATAGAATTTATTGTGTCCTCAATTTACTGTAGGTAAATTGCTAGTTTTCATATATAAGTCTAAATTGTATTTGAGATATATTAAGTGGCAGACAAATGTCATGTGATCAATATGGCTACTTCAGTGATTGTTGGCAATTATTTTGGACCTTTTTTAAAGTGTTTCCCTTTATTATGGGTTAGTCGAGTAACGTTCAAATAATGTACACATAGCAGAGTAGCTAGGTGAGCTAGCTAACTCCTACCATTACAGGCTGCAGCAGCACAAACCTCTCTCATATGACTGTTGAACACGTCGAACATGGTCGCTGAGTCTTCTTCCATGTCCTCGGAGTCTCTGTCCCAGGAAAAGCTCGTCATTTTCTCTAAACTCTTCTCAGTCATTTTGTCTAATTAGTTTTAGGAGCTCCGCACGGTTACCATGGAAACATGCAAGGTAATGACGTGTTTGACGTCAAAGACCACGCAGTTGACAAACCAAGCCAAATCTTATCACCTGTTGAAAAAAAAAATGCAAGACTAACTTAATCTGAATTCTGTATTTAGAGAGATAAATGTAGTATATTATAATAATAATAACACAACAATTAATACAAATGTTACCAAATGTAGAGGACAAATGTGTAGAAACATTTCCAGTTAACTAAATACATTATGTCATGATTTTATAAATACTCTCTTGGTAAATGAATAGTAAGACAAGTACATAGAAAGTAATATTGATATTATTGATTTAATTTCAGAATTTAGTTCTTTTTTTGGGGTCAAAACCTATGGTCACAACAGAGGTTTTTTTCAATACTTATTTTTTAAATGACTCAACCTACAGATATGTTAATAAGTTAAGAAATGTACCCTTTTTTAAGTACATTTTTATTTATTTAATTAAACTACAAATTAAATAATTTATTGTGTCCCCATTTTAACCTCTAAAATATATTTTTAACTATTATCAAATACTTTAGAATGCTTATTTTATATGTTTATACTTTGTACCTTAAAATTCTGTAATCTAATAACGTTGAGTAAATTAAGATTCTCCATACAGATGGCCTGCACAACACAAGAACACCTTGTTTACACAGTTAATTTAACAACACAATATGACTTTATTTATTTCAAGATCTGTTTATTCTGTCCCTAACATCATAAAAACTTAAATCAATTAATACTAAACCCTGTTGTAGTCGATGAGCAGCAGATGGTGCTAACTTGATATTTACTCCGTTATTTGTTATAATGCGTGATCATGCGCAGTTTGTGTGCAGCAGTGAAGCTCGTGAACACAGCAGAGCAAGTGAGTGCTGAGGAAATCCACCCTAACATCTGTTTCTTTCCAGGGTTGTTTTCAATAGCTTTATCCACATGTATATTCCCAGTCTTAAAAGGAGAATACAATAGTTTAATATTTCACACTTTTATCCAACCTGAGTCACAAATATCGGGATTAATAATATTCATATTTAGGGTGGACTCCCCATTAAATTCCCCGCTGAGAGGAATCAGCACAGATCATCAGACATCATAGAAGAAGCTCGGCCTCAGCAACTCACACAAGCGGGAATAATGGACTGATAAACATCACTGTTCGGGGCGATGTTCAGGTACTAAATGCTTTTAATTTGATTGTATTTTGTCTTCATTTGGAAACCAGTAAAATTAAAACACTAGAGCCAACATGTCGTCGGGCTGCAGCTGGTCGTTCGTTCGGTTCACGGCTTGTTTGCACACCCAGTTTTGACAGCTGAGCTCAGCATCATGTTTGTGCTGTTAGACGCCAATCCTGGTGTCATTCTGGTCCTGTTTTATGTAATTACCATAGATAGGCTGTATATATAAAGGGTAATTACTCAATACAAATGTATGGTATTTTTAATGCATCAATTCAACTATTTTAGTTTGTTTGCCAGGTGACTAATGTTATAATTAGTCAACCAGATTACCTTATGGTCAGTGTTCAACAGGGTCATTTCTCATTTGGAAATTAAATCAGTATGTCTAAAGAAGATTTTAAAGTGTAGGCCAGTCTTATAAAAAACAATATTTTTTAAATGCTATAATATATTCCTTATAATATCGAAATTCGTAGGTCAAGATCAATCTTATTCAGTTAACATGAAGGAAACATTTTTTAATTGTAATTGTTCTCTCTGTTTTAGGACTGTTCCAATTATCAAAAAGAGAAAACAGGAAATAAATAAAATAAATGATCCTCTTGCAAAATATTAACAGTTGTTGTGTTTTATGTAGGGGGCATAGCCCTCATGACCCTCTTTATGATGCTATCAAAATGGCATGTGATGCATTCTCCTCTACTGTAATAACACTATAGTTTCCCTGTGGGCTGCTGGGTGAATGTAATCTGAAGCTGAATTATTCAGGAAAAATAGAAAGATATGTTTGTAGGGCAACATAAAATAAGTCAGTGACAGCAAGAGCAGACAAGCTCCCTTTATGGTTAATGACATTTCTGTTTGAGTTTTTGAAGGCCAGATTGCCTTCCCTTGTCCTTCAGTTGTTGTAAAGGATTTGTATTGTGTCAAGGACATTTTCACCATGATGCTAGAAGTCAGCAGTATTTATTGTGACACTTAAGAGGCCTCTGCTGGCCTTGATGCCTTGTTATCCTTCTCATACCATACACTTTAATAATCACATACCATTCTTATTAAGGTTTATTTCAGTTTTTGGACCTTCACAATAGTTTGGTATTGCATTCCGGAATTCTTATTTGCTGTTCTAATTTTAACTCTTGGTTTGCTGTTTTGAATATAATAATTTCTCACTATTATTTCTGACCGGTCTCTGCGATGCTTATGTAGACGTTTTGTCCATAATCAAACATCCACGAGATAACAACGTTTTGGGAAATATGCTTATATATCCTTCTTGCATATAGTTACATGAGAAGATTGGTTTCACTGTAGGATAACATTGATATAATATAACTTATTTCATATACAGCTTGGTAGCTGGGCATTGGGCAACCTGTTATAATATATAATGATGTATTTATTGATTATATGTACTGTATAATTAAAACGAATCTGCAAAGTAACACAACTTACCAAAAAGATTGAGATACAATATACCTCTGAAAAGTACAAATAGTTAAATACTGAACATTAGTAATACTGACTGACTTGCTACCTCTGGCCATACCATTTAATTGTTTGGTTTACAGGTAAACATCCCTTTTGATTCCCGTTCAGTCAACTGGGGACACAAAATGGAAAGCAAGTGAACCAGTTTCAAAGATGGGGGAGAAAAGGACTTTGTACTTAACAAACATTGTCCAACATTGTTTTCGTCATCAGCTTCTCTTTATCTTTCTATTTAAGTCAAAGGGATTGATTAATGTTGACAAAAAATGTCCTGGTTTCTCAGTTGGGCGTGTTCCCATCTGCTGCTGCTCACATTGAGTTGGGTGTTTAGGGGTTAAATTCTTTTTTCCTCTCTAATTATGAGTCAGTATAAACGAGGCTTCGGGCCCCAATGTTACCTCTGGGAACAGACCAGTCAGCACTCGGTTGCATTTTGAACTAAGTAACAGATTTGTTGTCTTGTCAGAAGGGCCCTTTTTTCGCCAGGCCTAGATTGATTTGATCTTATGGAAGGCCAATATCAAATCCAAAGGCTGTTTTGTTCAAACCCCGGAGAGAAGAGTGTGGTTCTCTGTGAGGGGAACTCCTCAGGGTTTCTGCGAATCAGCAGGGAGCTCTTTTGATGATGAATTCCTAGCTGTGAGTTTCTCACTCGTGTCTTTATAGACTAAGATCTCAAGCTATTGGAAAATGTAATGAGAGTTTGTTTCAGTTCTGTGTGATAAACCTGGCCGTTTTATCTCATTGTAATCACTGTTGTTTTCTTATTCCTTTCCTTCCAGATTTGTTTGCCATGGAAACAGATATGATACCAAAATTCTCCTCGAAAGACGAGGAAATTAACTTCTGGAAGGCTCTTTCTCTCAAGTACAAGAACGGGTATGTAAACTGACTCATATTGTATTGTATTGCATAAAGGATAAAACCAACATTATTCCATAGTTTTTGTTATTGTCAACAACTCAAATTAAAACACATCCTCTATCTTTGTGTCCTACATTATGGTATAATGTGTAGACACCCCTGTTTATGATCTGGGCTTGTCTCCATTGTTCTACAATACAACAATAGTGAGCTTTGTTGTAACCGATTGTTCCTTTTTTCTTCAACATGCTCCCCATGCAAAAAAACAGCTTTATTAAAAGAAGTCCTAGTTTGATAGGGAAGAGCTTGGCTTTTCTGCACAGCTTGCATTCAAAACTGGGTCATAGAGTTTGAAAAATTAGAGCAGGGAATTAGTCAATAAAGATATTACTTGCAGTTGCATTGTGGAAAATGTAGGATCTAGGTTTTGTGAAGCTTGACTCGTGCTATGGGGCCAAAAGTCAACGTATTTCTGACCATTAATCTTCAAATCTGCACAACAATAATGATTCCAAAATGCTAACGTTTTTCTTTTTAATGCAGCTGGTAGATCATCCAACAGTATTTATTTGATTGTAAAAATCATACCTTTTAAATCTGAACACCATGCTCTCACAACTGCCACATTTCAGTAGAACATATGAACTTATGATCAGTTCACTAAATGGCCAAAAGTAGGCAACGTATGTAGACACCTGAGTATTGGTCTGTTTCCCCTGGTTTGCGCCCTTTAGTCCAAAATAAGTTCAATCTAAATGCTTCCACATACAAAGAGATATCTTCTATTGGACAATAATGTTTCTTTGTGGCAACAGGTTGTCTTCATCCCTTTTCTGTGTCAACATGACAAAGCCAGCTCCAAAAAGAAAAGTTTTTTCCCAGTTTAGTGTGAAAGAACTTGACCTTAACCCTATCCAAAACCTTTGTAATGAATTCGGGCTACATTTGAATCACTGATTGTACTGCTGAGTGGCGGTTTGGATCCCAGGCTCTGATGGAAACACCGGTTTCTTTGTGTCTGTGGGAACGGCCGCACATCACAGTGGGAATACATCACCTGAGGAATGTTTGATCTGCTATCTTGTCATTGGGTTTCAGTCGCCCATTCTTTGTCTTTCAATCAAAAGCCAGCCTTGACATATCCAATGAGTTTTTTTATGTGGGACAAGCATTGAGAGCTGCAATGGAAACCTGTCTCTTTATTTCCCAAAGTGACGGCTCATGTTTCACGTAAAACATAAAGGACTTTCATATGTCTGTGTTGTCCCATCTTTGAATGGCTTTATGTAACGGGGCTGTTTTTGCTGTTCAACATTTTAATGATGTAAAGGCTGCTAAAATTAGCTCCAAAATATAAGACATCACTTGATTAAAAAGTGATTACATCTCGACTCGCTTTGCTGAAGGAAGCAGAGTCAGGCCTACACCCAGTTATGGACAATGAGCTTCCTTTCAAATCAAGGCTGTATCCATCCTGTTTGTGATGTACAGTAAGTATCTATTCATGCTATGAGGTCTTGTATTATTATTAAGGTGTTTAGTGTTAAACTAACTTTAGCCACATTAAGTTTCAAAGACAGTAGTGTACTAAAAGATTCCTACATTGGAACAGCAGATTTAACAATAGGGAAGTAGAAGAGCTCACTCAGTAGAATGCAGATCTATTGCAGGTGTGTCACGTTCTCCCCTCCTAAACAAAGAAGAGTTGAATGTCACTCATTTGCCCCTCCCAGCTTCATAGCAGTCAAAACGGAGGCCAAGATAACTAAACCAACATTTTTTTGTCTTGTATCGTCCCTTGCTTGGATGGTATGATAGCCAATAGGGCTGCACGATTTGGGGAAATAATCTAATTGCGATTTTTCTGACAGATATTGCGATTGCGATTCGATTTGCGATATTTGTTTTTAAGCGACCCAACGGAGATTTATTGTAAAATGCGGCCATATCTCCGGCTAGGAAGGTCGTATCAACGTGCTCTTGTCTCTAGCACCCCCGCAGCCCGAGCTACGAGTGAAAGAACTAAACCTACATGAATCTTCCGTTGGGTTGCTTTAAAGTCAAGCTTCAGTTTAAGATTCACCCTGTATTAGAAACATGTGATGGAGCATTACTTACCTGACTCAGATGGTTTGTTTCACCAAACTATCTAGGAAAGGTCCATTGGAAGCCATTTGGAAAAGTATTTCAAAAATACTTGGCAGGTGATTGGATCAATCTGTTTATCACCTTCTATCATGGTCCACTTCTGATTGGTTAACAATGGCTGGTACATGTGGAGCACAGCACTTCTGATTGGTGTGGATGACTGACACACAAGAAGAATTGTATTTATTTAAAAAAAATTAAAAAATGTAATCGCAGGCTTTGCGATTTGATAATCGCATCATTTAAAATCGCGAGTTCGATTTAAAATCGATTAATCGTTCAGCCCTAATAGCCAATCAGGTATCGGATTAATCTGCAGATACTCCTGTTCACACATTTCTAAATAGGCCTGCAACAAGCTGGGTATGGCTTGTTGTTAGCCTTTTACAAATGAAATCATTCATTTGAGGCCCCTGATAACAGGTTGATAAACGAGTTGGCTGTCAATGATAGTATAAAAAAGTTGTATCTTTTATAAATTGTGAATCACAAAAATCAGGAGAGGTCCTTTCTGTCATTAATGATCAGAAATACATTTTAGGCTGATATATCCAGGCAATATATTTATATTATATCGATATCGACATATGAGACTTGATATTGTCTTCAATGTTGCATATCGTATTATGGAATGAGTATTTCCTGGTCCTAAAGTCTGCATTATAGTATATAGATGTATTTCTTTGGAAGTAACCAGACTGTTCTAGCTGTTCTATTATTTGCCTTTTTGCGACTGTGGTTGAGTGGTCTACCAATCGCAAGGTTGGGGGTTCGATCCCAGCCCCTACAGTGGACATGTTGATGTTTCCTTGGGCAAGATAATCAACCCCAAGTTGCTCCCAGTGGTTCGGCCAATGGTGTGCGAGTGTTAGGGTGCGTCTCACTTTGGTTAAATGGATTGCTTGCGTCCCTCACTTGCGTCGTTTCCCTGCGTTTAGTCCCTCCCACCAGGGAAGCATGGAGAAAAATAAGGCCACTGGGACGGTACTCAAGATGGCGCAGACAAATCAAATTCCGGTGATACCGAGCCCGAGGAGCGAGGAAATAAAAAATAACCGAAGTGAGACGTACCCCTAGTCTCATTGAGCAGATGGCACAAAGTATGGCGGCCTCTGGATGAATGTTTATGAATGGGTGAATGATGAGTTGTAAATGTAAGAGTGCTTTGAGAGGTCCTAAAGACAAGAAATGTGCTTCATAAATGGAGTCCATTAGCCCTTTGATTACCCACCTAGGCACAATGTCCACGTAACTTGTAAAAAATGTCATTGTGTTAATGTTTTTTGAAAGTAACAGTCAAGCAATATTCAACCATACCATGTTGTTGCAATATCAATATTGGGATATTTGTTGTGATTCTTTTATTTCCCCATTTCGGCAAGATGATCTGTGGTCAGATACACACACGCACACACACAGTACGAACTCGCACACATGATCTAACACATTATCTCAACACAGTCTAATGCTTGGCAGATCTCAAAATAAAATAACTCATCTTTTAGTTGACGCATTTTAGTTTTGTGAACCCATTGGAACTAGAACTCATTTAAAGCCGTTGTGCATTTATCTTTGAGAAAAGTCACCAAATAGAGCAAAGTTCTGTATAACAAGCAAATATAAGCATTTTGCATCAAGAAAAATGTTCCTCTGCTTACTGAGGATTCCCCCGGATGCACTGGAGTATTTTGAGTAAAGATTATAACTGTGAAGAGAAAGCACCAGTCTGAGAATGAGTCCCAGCCAAACGTTGTGAATCAGCTCAGAGCGCGTCTCTGAGTCGCTGAGTCTCTCCACAGCGGCTGAACACAGGCTGTGGAAATGGGTTTTCTGGCTCTGTGCCACCTCCAGCACTTTCACTCACATGATGGTTTCCATTTTTAGACAGCCGGCTCTGCGTGTGTGTTCATCCGTGGCAGTATCCACACTTACGTAACCTGCACTTTGTGTTTAAGCTGTTCAGTGATCACATGTCCTGTGTGGCTGAATGAAATGTCAGAGATCAGTCCAACTGAATAAAGAGGAATGTCAGTCAGTTTGTTTGTTGTCGTTAGATGTCAAATGAAATGTATCAAATGCAGCATGATCTGCTACAAAATTAGATGCATACATTTTGGTTTGAAACTATTGATTTTTTAAATTATAGATTAATGAAAATATTAAACATTTTGAAAAAATTGTTAAATAAATATCCATTCCAGTTTCGAATATTCCAGGGTGTAAGGGTGCAACAACTAATCGACTTAATCAATTAAAATCGATTACCAAATTAGTTGCCAACTAATTCAGTCGTCGATTCGTTGGTGACATCAAGTGTGTTTTACGCTCCGTTAAACTCCAACGTTATCAGTCTCTTTATCGGTACTGGAGACATTTAAAAAATATATGTCATATGTATTATTGCTACATAAACATTATATCGTAGTCTTAGTGTCGCCAACTCGTTTCTAATATGCAAAAACAAAACAAAAGTGTGTGACGAGGGCCGACCAGGTCGACTATTTTCCTCTCCTCGGTCCTCGGTCTCACCGGAAGTTGATTTGTCTGCACCATCTTGAGTACCGTCCCATGGCTCTTATTTCTGCCGGAGGATCGAGGAGCGATAACCGAGGAACCACCAGACTATCCTCCAATGAAATCCTCAGATACTCGCCCTGCCCCCTTAATGTGTATCGCTCACTGATTGGACGATGCAGCGCATGCACTGATTTGATGCTTCTTGACATGCGAGCCGTTTCCCAGCAGAGTGAAGAAAATACATGAAACTCACGAGTCACTCCTCAGATAATACTGTGTTTTGTTTCAATTAATGTATCATTTAGTTACAAATATGTGATATATCTGATCAACAAAGTGGTCAAAAATCTTTTTATTCATTTATTGGAAACATTTTCATGATCGCTTTTTTCGTTTTAAATTTTAATTTATTGTCAGTTCCATTCAGTCAGTCATTAAGTGCTATTCAAATACATATCCACACAAACAAACAACGTGTGCAATCCAATGAATGTTAATCTAACTGGGTTTTGATAGATAATATATCTCTTTTTCTTCTATCAATTATTTTATTTCTATTGTGCACTCTAATCAATATTAATCAAACTATTGCTAGTTTATACATTTTAAGAATGGCGTTTATCTTTTTTGAGAATGAGTTCTTATTTTATTTTATTTATTTGGGTCTACAACAGATGATACAAATGTTTGTGTCAGTAAATGTGTGGCGGGGGTGTTTGTGAAAACAACGGGGACAGAGCTGCTGCCAGACGATCAGCTGTGCGGCGTCATCACAAACGGACGTCGCTTCACGTGACGCTCCGGAGGAAAGGACGTCCCATTGCTCTTAAAACTCATTTCCCGGGCCATTTCTCGATCGCGAGGATACTGGCTTGGTAGTCGCATACTTCCAAGTCACTTCCTTCAGAAACGAAGCAAGTATACTTCCAAGCCACGGCTTCGGAAAACAAAGAAGAATGGAAAAGGCTAACAAGTGTGCCACTCTCTCTAACGGTTTCAACATAAACTGTACCGAAAAATAAATACCTCACGATGTCTATCTGAACTTGCTCTACTTTCACGGAATACATTTTTGGTGATAACAAATGCAACAAAGTAACATATTTACCAACACATGTTCTACGCCACTACATACTTACATTTAAATGTGTGCTGCTGCGTCGGTTCAGCCATTCTCCGCAAGGGCTTTTGAAATTGGTCCGTGCGCAAAGCATTGTGGGGATTTGAAGGACGCGAAGTCAACCCATGTGCAGCCTCGAAATTACCCCCAATCCGAGGACGTGGCCTCGACGGAATTCCAAGTATGCTGGAGATTGGAACAGTCCTTCGGCGGCACTCGAAATATTGGCTTGGAAGCCAGTTTCCTCGCGATTGAGAAACGGCCCCGGTGTCACTACCCAATCTGCAGCTCTGCCCGATCTGCAGTGCGCATGTGCGAGATGGTCCGCCATATTGGACAACTCCGGAAGGCAACCCAAGTAGGACAACATTGACACAGTGGCTTTTGGCAAAGCTCAAAAATAAAACGAGAGAGAGATGAGTTATTTTTATTACAATGTGACTTCACTATTATTTAACAACTCTTTTTATTGGGTTCTTTTATCTGGGGTTGAGTACATTGTCAGAATAAGTGAGAAATGGATTTAACTTCTGTTAGACAGCTATCATACTGAATACATATTTACTGTGAATGTGTGCAAAAATGTATGGCCTATAGCTGTCTAACAGAATTTAAATTCATTTCTCACTTATTCTGACAATGTACTTAACCCCAAATAAAAGAACCCAATAAAAAGAGTTGTTAAATAATAGTGAAGTCACGTTTTAATAACAATAACTCGTCTCTCTCGAGTTTTCCTTTTGAGCTTTGCCAAAAGCCACTGTGTCAATGTTGTTCTACTTGGGTTGCCGTCCGGAGTTGTCCAATATGGCGGACCATCTCGCACATGCGCACTGCAGATCGGGCAGAGCTGACACCCTGCTTCTCGTGGTTTCCTTGGCCCCGTCTCAGGTCGGTTAAATTAAATCCTTGCTTCCCTCACTTGCGTCGTTTCCCTGTGTTTAGTCCCTCCCTCCAGGGAAGCATGGAGGGACGCAAGGAAACCACGAGAAGCAGGGAAATGGGACGTCCTTTCCTCCGAAGCGTCACGTGAAGCGACGTCCGTTTGTGATGATTTCATCGGAGGATGGACTGGTGGTTCCTCGATTATAACTCCTCCATTATCGCTCCTCGATCCTCGGTCCTCCGGCAGAAATAAGTAGGGCTGCCCCCGACCAAAGATTTTCCTTGTCGACCACTGATCGACCAGTGGCGCGAATGAAAGCGCACGCAGAGACAAACCGCCTTTTTCGCGCAACCGGCAAGTAATTAAATTATGATTCTGAATGTGTTGGAAAAATCAACAAGGAGACTGTCTTAACATTTTGTTAATTTATTTCAACACAACACACCATATAAAAACATCACACAACTTATGAACTTTTAAAACCAACACAATAACTTTATAAAACAAACAAAAAACAGTCTTCTGTTAAAAAACGAAATTTAAACTATATTTTTCGTTTCTTTTAAACATGTAAAATAAATATAAATTATATAAACAAACGAATAAATAAATATAGGCTCAAGCCAACTTAAATATTTAAATATCAGTGCAAAAGTAAACAGGCCTACAGAGAAGTATTCTCAACATGAAAATAAAACTTTCAGTCTTTTCCTGAGGTCGGAATGCAAACAAAAATTATAAATATACCGCAAACTTAACTTAAACACTTCAGTTGAACGAACGAAGAACGAAAACTATAAACTACAAAACTATGGTGTTATATTAGGCTAGGCCACTACCTGACTTTCAGGGTTTCCCTCCGATCCTCCGATCTTAGTCTTCTCATATTATGAAACAAGAACACGAGTTTGTCTGTGTTTACCGGGAGAAGTGAGCTCCGTCTCTTACTCACAATGAAGCTGGCTTTGGAAAATATGCGCTCCGATGGCGTGGATGTGGAAGGGATGGAGTGGATGCAATTAGCTGCTCTGGCAAGCTTGGGATAGCGTTCCTCATTCATTTCCCACCAAATCAGTGGTCCCTTGTCAACCTTGGTTCGGTCCTCCAAGTATGTCTTAATTTCATTTTTCTCTTCTTCCGTCTGTTGATCTTCATCAAAGGCCATCAGCATTGATATGTCCTGCTGCTTTTCCCTTTGCCTCTTTGGTGTGGGCTCACTTTCCTCTGCGCCGCTGCTGTCCTCTCTCTGACCAGTAGCTTCTTCTGCTGGAGATAAACTCTCAGCCAGATCCCACACCGTTGTGTATGCATCGTCCCGTTTCTCTGCACCGAGGAATGACAAACTCTTGAACCGTGGGTCAAGGACTGCAGCTTGAATATATATGCTGTCCTCCAGACTCCCTGTGAGCTCCCACCTTTTGTCGATTTCCTCTGTGATTTTTTTCTTAACTGCCTTCAAGGTCGTGCTGTCATCATCACGACTCAACAAGTGGCGCCTCTTCATGTTGACGAGCATCGGCAGCGTAGCAGACAGAGATGCGTTTATATCTTGTGAGAGCAGCTCGGTGAGGGTGATCATGGGCCTCAGCACGGAGACAATGTCCTCCGCTGTCCTCCATTGGGCAGTTGTGAGATCCAGATCTCGGTCAGACTGGTGGGTGGTCCCGGGTTCTGAAAGCACAGCTGTAACCGGACATCTCTGTTCCAGAAGACGCTCCAGCATCGAATAAGTGGAATTCCATCGTGTGGACACATCTTGTATCAGTTTGTGTTCAGCCGCATTCTGTTGCTTCTGTTTCAAAGTGTCAGCTGCTGTTGCCTTGGCACTTTTTTTGAAGTGTCCCACAAGGCGTCTGGCAGCAGCAATCACTCGGCAGATGGGATCTAATTTAACAGCCGCGTTTATGCACAACTGCAAGGTGTGCCCCGCACAACGAATTCCCTGGACATTACCCCAGCACGGGTTTTGAGATAGCTGTTTAGCGTACAACATCATATTAGCGGCATTGTCGTGTACCACAGCGACCCTCTTTTCTGGCGGAATCCCAAACTCCTCCATCACTTCGCTGAGTCGCTCTGCTATGTTGGTAGCTGTGTGGCTCACCTCCAGCACTTTAGTCTCCAACACGAATGAATGTAATTGCCATTTTTGGGAAATAAAGTGTGCCGTCACAGTCATGTAACCATCCATTTGGTTGGAGGTCCATGTGTCAGTAGTGAAGCTGACTGCTGTGCAGGCTTTAAGTTTCTCCAAAAGTACCTGTTTGGTCGTGTTATATTTGTTTTTAATGGCGTGCATTACGGTGTCACGTTTGGGTACAGTGTAACCCGGTTCGATGAACTTCATCATCTGTTTGAACCCTTCCCCCTCGACAATGTTTACAGGTCTCATGTCCAGTGCCACAAAATCTGCAATTTTGTCGGTGATGTCTCTCTTCCTTTTCTCGGAAAGAGGGGGCTTCAAAACGAGTGTTGTCTGTGAGAGTTTCAATGGCGGCTGCGAAGATGAAGTTGAGGTAGATGCGGTGGCTCTATCAACGTATATTGGATGAGCCTATTGAGAGAAATGCACATTAATTTAAGTTTACACTAAGCCTAATAGCCCATAATATGACAATACATTTTATCTAACAGGCTTTTTATTAAGGCTAGAGCCGCAGAGCGTCCATCTTTTAATGGCTTGAACGGTACTTACATGTTTCAGGTGATAAGTCATGTTTGTAGTTGATGAATGATAGGAGAATATTTGCTTTCAAAGTTTGCATATCACCTTCTTCGGGTTGTGTGTTACTTTTTCGAAATGCTCCCAAGCTCTTGATTTTACGCCTGACATGGTTAAAACTATCAGCTTATCTGACGTGAAAACAAGTGACTCGCTGTCACCTCCTGTTTCCCGTTTTTTTTTTTTTCTCAATCTTTTTTTTTTTTTTTTTCGGCGACCAACGACCAATTAAATCTTGACCGACCAAAGACTCTTTGGCCGACTAACCTTTGGTCGACTAATCGGGGGGCAGCCCTATAAGAGCCATGGGACGGTACTCAAGATGGCGCTGACAAATCAACTTCCGGTGAGACCGAGGACCGAGGAGCGAGGAAATGAAAATAGTCGACCTGAGACAGGGCCCTTGCGTCCCTCCATGCTTCCCTGGTGGGAGGGACTAGACGCAGGGAAACGACGCAAGTGAGCGAAGCAAGGGTTTCATTTAACCGACCTGAGATGGGGCCGAGATTTCTGTCCCCCGTCTGTGTGCGAGGGGGCGGGGCAGTTTACACACACACACGCGGCTGCTACATGCAGCAACACACTCATTTTGTTTAGTTAATTTAATAATATATGTATTTTTGAATCAAGTATTCATCTTTATTGTCTTCATTGTTAGTTTCCACATGCCTAAACAACCTCATGCTAAATCTAAAAGTTGATAAGAGCGTTAGAGAAATTGTGCAAGGCATAATATTCCGAATAGTCGATTAATCGTTTCATTAATCGATTATCAAATTAGTCGTTTGTTGCAGCCCTAGGGTGATGACTTTAAACGTCTTATGTCTTTTTTTGGGTCAGTTTTGCTGATTTAAAAAAAAAATATATATATATATACACAAAGAAAAATACGTACCTCAAATGTGTATTTAAGTACTGTAGGGTGTACTTGATCAGGATCCACTGATTTTGATGATATTGAAGGTTGATCATTTGAAGAATCGATGGCCAACCCCTGCTGTTTAAATTCGTACATACTTTGACAATTCCCATCATCCCATGATTGATGACCTGCCACTCAAATACATACTGTATTTGATTATCATGTTTTAGTTTGTTGAATTTTTTTCTGGGTCAGAGCCTATTTAGAATAACAAAATATAAATAATAATGGATGCAGCCACATGCCGTGCCTGCCGTGGCTCTCACCAACCCATTTCTGTCTAGGCCTGTTGTGTAATGGCCTCTCCTCCTCTGTGTGCCCTCAGCTGTCAGGAGGCGCAGGAGGAGCTGCTGGAGTTTCAGGAGGGGAGCCGGGAGCTGGAGGCCGAGCTGGAGGCACAGCTGGGCCAGGCCGAGCACCGCATGAAGGACCTGCAGTCGGAGAACCACAGACTCAAGAGTGAGGTGGACTCGCTCAAGGTAACTGCAGGAGGAAGAGGATGTGGGAATGTGTTTCTTTCTAATATGTCCATCTGATCTGAACCGAGCTGTTAAAGTGTTGGTTTGACACAGCTAAGTTTGATATTTATATGCATACAAATATAAACATGTGTTTGAGTCAGTATTATCCTTCCAGTTTCGAATGATTGGATAATATATTATAATACAGTATATAAAGTATACAATGCTAACTGACAACAAACATAATAAAGATGGCTCATGGCAAGCGTTTCCAATGGTATGACATTATATAAACTTCTTCTCTCAAGAGGGCACTGTCTAATGTTTTTATATTTGATTTAGCTAAGATTAGATATTTACCTACCTAAGAAACATGTTAAGCATTAAGAAAATTAGCTAGCTAGTGTGTTTGCAAAAGTCAGTCAATGTTAGCTTTAAGATTTGACACAGATTAACTAACGTTAGCACTCTCTGTTGCAAGATCCAGCTAAATCTGTATTTAAATATAATATTTAAATGAGGGTTTGATATATCTGCTGATTTTTGCAACTTTTGGAGCTAGGACTACAGTAGTTATGTTCATTGTAAAAGAGATACGTTGGTTCATTTGAAAGGGGAATATTGAGAGATCCCTTTGTCCTCAATAAACAAAAAATGTGTTTACATTTGATTGACTAAACTATTAATTGTTTTATTTAAAAAAGCAGTACTGGATGAGTCTTTAATCATTTTAATATATCTTTTTTATTATCCAAAATCCCATGATAATTTCCCCAGAAAAAGCTAAGATATGCGTCCTGTTTTGAAAACAATATTTGTACAAATAGCTCTCGTTGTCCTGTAAGCTCTGAATCAAGAACAAATTGCATATCTCCATGTATTCCCTTGAAATTAATATTTGATGGTTTTTTTATTCCTTATATCACCACCCGTCCTTGAGTGCAGTCTCTTGGGAGGACACGTAAAGTCCCTCTGTAGCAGCTGCTGCTCCCCAGGATGCACTCAGCACTTATTTTGTTTGTGCACCTGCAGCTTTGCCATTATGGTTGTACTGTATGTAAAAGGTCATGGGAAATGTGTAGATCAAACCTTGTCGAACACACAACCAAAAAAAGCGTGTATAATGATAGAATTTGTGTGTGTCTCTGCTTGTCGGAGGCCTAACTCCAACTCCTTTTTTTGCCTCAGTGGAATCCTGGAGTTGATATAGTCTGTGAGTCCATGTGCAATCTAAATGTTAATCTCACCCCCAGAAAGTGATGATACCCCAGTTTTTTTTCTTATTTCATTACTTACCCAACAACACCTGCTCTGCCCTAAGCTGGCTGCACACTGTTTGTCTCTCATACATAATGCATCAGGTTGTGTCTGATTCTCGCTCCATAATTACAGGAAGGCGGGATGCCCTTTGTGTGTCCATGTTTCCAGCTGGGATGAGATGTTTGTGAGCCAAAGTGTCTGTCAGGTTTCAGGTTCTTCACATCAGGTGGATAATTTGTCTGTTGGAGAATAGTGATAGTATTTCCAACAACATCAATTGCTTTTTCTGAATATGTTTTTGATTTTCATGATACTATTGGCTCAAATGGTTTTACCCATTGATGCAGTCTTCCGTACAAACACCATTTCAGAAAAAATATTAACTTTGAGAAGAGGCAACATTTTAGAAATTGTGTAGTAAAATGATGTTGTGTTCATTATACATTTCATCCATTGTCTGCAGTTTTGATTAAGAAACTACGGTGGCATAAAGGTGAAAACACAACAGCATTAGTGAAGCTGTAATAATTCAAGAAAGCGTATCTAACACAATACTATTTCACAAAATGCAGGAAACTAAATATTTGAAAAGGGAATTCACAAAAATAAATTACTATTTTTAAGAAAACACAACATAGGAAAATATAATCTTATAAAAACAGTATTTTATAAAACACAACATTTTGCAAAATAATTCAAATCTAGAAAACCATTTTATTCCAAAACCAACACTAGAGAATTGTTGTTTTGATTGTTGTGGGTTAAAACAAATGTGTTGCTCCGTTTTCTCAGTCGATAACATGTTTCATCTTATCTTGCTTGTGTTTCGCACCTCAAGGCCCCGTACAAAAGTCACATCACAGCACACAACGTGTTCTTGATGTTACTTGTGTAACTGGCATGTGCTGAATGAGCCTCTGGAGTAAAAAGACTCCTGTGTGGCTGCAGTTGAAGCAGCAGATGTAGGTCAGACGCAAACGGGCCCGGCGGTATTTATTGAGCTGATTGTCTCGGAGCTGGTAGATATTTAGGTCACACTCCACATCCGCTGCCTAACTGGGGAAATGAAGGGGAGCACTGAAAAACGTTCAATCACGTCTCCTGCCCGACGTGTCCCAGATTGAACACATGCGATCAATAATGTGCTGTCTGTCTTCATCCTCTTCTCTTTCTCCTCTTCCTCCCCTTCTTCAGGAGAGGTTTGAGCAGCAGTACTCTCAGAGCTACAAGCAGATCTCCATGCTGGAGGACGACCTCGGCCAGACACGCAGCATCAAAGATCAGCTCCACAAATACGTCCGAGAGCTGGAGCAGTCCAACGATGACCTGGAGAGAGCCAAAAGGTGTGAAAGGGCTCACATTTGAAACTAATTAAAAATCTCTTCTTTATTTGACTATATCACTTCTCTATGAAGCATTTGAATCCTGAGTTACATTGGATTCTTGTCACCAGATGAAGATGTGTTTCTTTATTATTTGCGCAATGCACCATAGACGAGATGTATTTGTATATAATTGAATACAATTTAATGTATTTATCTATATGACACGGATACCACTTACAGGCGATTTTATATTTAAATAAAATGTAAACAATGCAATGTGTATAGGAATTCTAGCCAATGCTAATTTGCGGTTAGGCTGTAAAGGGATAAAACACATAATAAAATTAGAACCACTGCAAACAGTCATTGAAACACTAATGAGCGATATATTGAGAACAAGATAGAAAAAACACAATATAAAAGCTTTTTTATGGATCACTAAATAAGATTTATTTTTGGATTATAAGGATGATAAAGGATTTACAAAATATTGACAAAATATGTTTTTCCACCGTCAAATCAGTTTCTTTGTGATCCCTGTGTAAACTATATGGAAACAGTCTTTGTTACAATGAACATATGGGTCAAATATGAATACCCGTGGGGAATCCTCACAGGGATTAATAAAGGTCCATCTTATCTTATCTTAAATTCAATTGCTTGCTTTCCTTGAACTTAATTAAATCAATGCTGCACATATTGATCTCTTATTCATACTTGAATAATGATTCATGAGTATTAAAGACATACAGAATGGAGCCCCCGTGAGGATATTGAATTCATAAAATGTCAATCTCAACATTGCTTCTACCTCCTTCCTCAGAGCTACCATCGTGTCTCTGGAGAACTTCGAGCAGCGTATGAACCTCGCAATCGAGAGGAACGCCTTCCTGGAGAGCGAGCTGGATGAGAAGGAGTCTCTTCTTTTCTCTGTGCAAAGATTTAAGGATGAAGCCAGAGGTGATCATTGACTAGGTTTCACTAATGAGCCACGCTGTCAATCTCACGCTGCAGACATTAACACACTGCTGCTCCCCTCCAACCATTTCAAAATATCTGCTTTTCCTCATTTTAAGTCTGAAGGGCGGAAGAGCTACAAAATGTTCCTTTATTTTGAATGTCTTGGTAGATTTGCGGCAGGAGCTGGCTGTACGAGAGAGGAACACAGATGTGAGCAGGATGTCCGCCCTGAGCTCCCCCACAGAGGACACTGAGAAGATGGACACGGCTGTCCAGGCCTCCCTCTCTCTGCCTGCAACCCCAATGGAGAAAGGTCTGGACAACACCTTCGCCAACCCCGCAGGTAGAAGCAGCCCACTTCTTTGTTATGAAAAATAAAGAAGTGCATCTGGTCTCTGAGGGGGAAGAAATTATCTTCTCTAAATTTGTTTCTATTTTATTCATTTATTTCAATCTTTCCTTGTTTTATTATAATGCAATTTATTAGTTTTAATCTATGTTTTCACTTATTTTGAAGGCGGAAGGTTAATCACTTAAGAAAAATCAGTAGCAAAATATATGTATCTGTTTGTTGACAATAATACATCAAAGTGGACGGTTAAGAAGGGTTGATATGTGTCCTCTTCACACTTGCTTTCCTCAGGATACCTGGTATCTTGTATAAGATCATATTCATTTCTATCCTCTGAGCTGCTATGATCAATATTTTTATATTGATAATGGATCACATGTAAAAGGCCCCCTTGTAGTGACTCTGCAGTTTCTCTCAGCTCCACGGAGCATTTGATCATCCAGTTATTTAGTGGTTTCAGTTCAGTGTTAGTGTGATGTTATCAGAGACATTCTGTTAAAGCCACAGTACACTACCAGCTCAGCTGCAAACAGCACAATGACACAGCTGGTGGACATAGTTGGGCATTTAGCAGTTAGAGCTACATTCATAATGAACTTGAGTGCCTTTTTAAATGGAATTGTTATATGCCACACCCTTTTTATGGATGAATGCATCTTTAATTATTCATGTATGAATATTGGGACACTTTAACAATTGATTGTACTTTATGTAAATATGAAAAACAAATGAAAACACTTTTTGGCTACTCTCCTGATGAACAATGCCCTCTTTTGACATCATATTTGGTAATACAGTAAGATGCAGTGCACCTCAGTATTATTGTTATTTTAAAAAGAGGACTACATTGAAAACATATAGTAAACAATGACCTGTGCACTGATTATTATTTCCAACACTGGTCATGACACAAAATAAAGGTTCATCCAGACAGTAAGTCTCTGAAATGTCATGTTGCTTTTTACTACAGAGTAAACACCTCCATGTTTTTATAGGCAGTAGTATTAAGTGAATAATATGTTTATTTAACTTTTCTTTCTATACAGGTCTATCAAACGGCTTTGGCAGCAACACTCCGTTGACTCCTTCTGCCAGAATATCAGCCCTCAACATCGTCAGTGATTTACTGCGGAAAGTCGGGGTGAGTCAGTCCTCCAGACTTCCTGTTTTCAGGTTTCCCTTTCTCTAGAAAGTTCCCATCTTTCCTTCATCTCTTATTTATTTGAATGTCTCCACCTCAGGCTCTGGAATCGAAGCTGGCTGCCTGCAGGAACTTTGCCAAGGACCAGAAAGCGAGGAAGGCGTACACTCTGGACAACGGCAACGTGCTCAACGCAAACACGGCTAACTACTCACAATCACTCCACACGTCGTATTTTGACAAAGCGTGAGTGAAACCAAAATGTACCTTCCTTTTACTACCTGTTTTATCTCTTTAAATCCAGACAGGGATGATTATAGACAAGAATCTTGCAATGTAATGTCAAGATCTAATTCCAGTCAGATTAGTTAAAGGATGCATTACGAGTGTTATATGGTAAAAAGAAGATGGGGAAATGTAAGAAGTCAATGTATTCAAGTCCTCTACTTGAGTGCAAATTCAAGGTTATTTTCAATATGTGCAAACATCTACCGGTACTTTAATTTCACCTCATTAATTGAAAGCTTTAGTTACTTTCAAATTACAATTTTCCATCCCTTTTCCTAAAAAATGACTACTATGAGTATTTTAGCTGTTTTGCAGAAGTACTTTTCTCAAGTAAAGCATCAGAATACTTCTTCCACCATTGGTGAGAGGTCATGTGATATGTATTGTGTCTGTTGGATGACTAAGGAGGAGAGTGTGTTTCTTCCCAGCAGGACAGAGAAGGTCACATTCCCCTCATTGATCCTGGGTAATGACGGCTCCTCCTGTTCCCTGAGTGTCGGGGTGCACTAACGCATGCTGCTGCTGGTTATAACAAACCTCTTTCTCCATGTAGAGCTCATAGATATTAACCATGACTGCGGGCTAGAAGATGACTCCCCAGCCACTAACTTTGTGATTGTAGTGGTGGTGAAATGTAATGGTGCTGGAATATTTCTAATGTCTCTCTAACTCTAAGCTGACTGAATAGATCTCTTTCCTAGTAGTGTGAGTTGTTGTTTGTTTTGATCCTACATATAACCATTTATTATTAACAAAGAATTTTCAACCTAACAGAGTCCTTTTTAGTTTTCTACGTTTGATTATACCTAAGGATAAAAGCAGTTTAATTGCAATTATAAGACAGTAGGATAGTAAATATTGCTGGCCGTTGCTTTATTTTATATCATAATAACATTTAATTTTTTCAAATATGGGTACGTCTGGTGACAGCTGGATTTGAATAATTTAAAAAAAGGCGTTTGTCACGTGAAGTCTTCTTTGAGCGAAATGCTAAAATACTCACAATGACAATGCTAACATGCTGATGAGTATGCATGCTGAGATATAAGCACAGAGTGTGGAGTGCTGATGTGTACGTTTGGAGCTATAAAGTCATAAATCAAAGTATTGAATCGGAAAAAATAGCGACTTTCACTCCAAACCAAAATTGTACCTCATAGTATGCAGGAGGGGAAGTTGAGGAATCACCTAGAGTAAGTCAGTAGGATCCATCATTTGGGACCCATCAATATTTTAAGTTTTACACCAATACATCCAAAAGTTGGTATATTTAGTTCACGACAACATTTTGTGGACTGACAATGCAGTTAGTGTGGCTAAAAGGCTTAGTACCAAAAATAATAAGCTATTCACTGTTTTTATTAACAAACGCGATGAAATAGTGCATTTGTTGGGGACAATTTTCAGCAACGGATTAATCCACCATTGGCAATATGACACAGAGGAAGAATATACATTTAGTTCAATCTAACTATTCCTTAAAAGTTAATCAGATGTTTTGTGCACTTTGTGAGTTGTTGTGTGAGGCGGATAGTGAGAGCAGAGGCTGGCAGCGTGATGATGTGACTGTTTCTGCTGTGTGAGGGAGAACTACAGAGGCAGAGTCTGCATATTGAGATACATACACAACAAGGTCATTGTCCTTCTGCTATCAGAGCAGGGCGTTTGATATGTACACCACTAACCTTCAGGAAGGTCAGGAGATGTCTCTCGTCTTACTGATTGTATTAGAGGGAAGTATAATTAGAATAGGGCTTGATACCTTTTTGATCAATGACCAAAGTGGTCAGGTATTCATTGATCAGGTATTTCATGATCTAAAATATAGAACTTCTCAACCTTTTAGACAATGTTTCTTTAGCACTGATGTATATAGAAGTTTGGCATACTTTGAATAATCCTAAAAAATAAAATAAAGCTTTTAACTTTGTGAAACTAGGGTGTTAAAGCGTAAAATTGCCTTGGTATTCAGAAACTCTTAGTAGTTCAAACCAGGCCTATACATGTAGCTTGCCAATTTTCTTTATTTACATTTTATTAGGTCGTTCATTCCAGCTCTGAATGGTGCGTTCCAGAGTCATGACTCAGGCTTAAAGCAAACAAAGGGATTCTGGTCATAGTTGGACTGTGAGCGACAAAAGAAACCAGTGTAACCGGTCAGATAGGATAACGCTGCAGCTTCCTTCCCACTTTCTGCATTTGAGTTCCATTTTTAGCTTCAGACACATAATTTTGTTTGAAATGCGCCATCTCTGTCTACTAGCTGCAGGCTCCTCTGTGTATAAGATGGAGACATTAAGAAGGGATATATCCCACAATTTAAGCAGTTTTTTTCTTTTATTTCCAATTTCTTTCCCTTTTATTACGGGAGTTCAATTCTGCCGGGAAAATAACATTTTTAAAAACTGTCATTACCATCATCATAATACTAACTTAGTTTTCAATCATGATTTTCACATGAAATCATATCCATTCAAAGAAACATAAAACAAAGTCAAATGCAATCCTGTCAGTTTTTCAAAAATGCCTCACAAATGCATCTTATTTTATTTATGTGAATGTAACATTCACATAAATAAAATAAGATGCATTTGTGAAATTATTAAAGCATTATTTTTAATCAAAGTTTAGGTCTTGAAAATAGAAAACATATAAAATAATGAGTATTTTTATTTTTGTCATTCCTACATTTTCCTGGCAGAAATGGGCTTCCATAATTATCAGCTTGTTTAATCATAACTGCCTTAATGAAGTGGTATTCAATTAAATGTAATGGAGGCTTTGCCTAATACATCCTGTTAGTATGACAGTGGCTGGTTAAGGTCATTTGTGCAACACTGTTCTTTCTGAGACCTTCCTGGTTTAATGTAACTCTTGTAACTGTTTTTGCAGCAGGTCGGTGAATGGACTGAAGCCTGGTACCCTGACAGCCATCACCGCCCCCCCCGCTGCCTCGTCCCAGGGCTTAGTGCCTCTCGCTGTTTGACGGTAAACCCAATGCATCGTCCTTCCAATTGAAAATCACATCTATGAAGACAAGGCCTCAGACAAATACTGTAAAACGTTATTGATGTACTGTTGTACCCCTCTCTGTTGTTCTGGCCCAATACACTGTACTTATGGGTCGCTGTCTGTATATTTCATGTGTTACTGTATCTGCTGTTTGCTCACTGGCTTGTACAAATATCTACTCTTCACAAATGTAAAGATTTACTAGGATCTCACCCTGAATTGTGAAATATGTGCACCGTATCAGCCTAAAAGCATGGATTGATTACTGATCAGGCTTACCGGCCACAGGCCAGAGGGTCAGGTTTCACGTGTTCGACCCAGGAAGAGACTCAAAATGACCACAAAGAAACATGAGGGGACTACAACGAGACACCAAACAACTACAACGAGACACCAAACAACTACAACGAGACACCAAAAACTACAACGAGACACCAACAACTACAAAGAGACATCAACAACTACAAAGAGACATTAACAACTAAAAGACTCAAAACAACTACAAAGAGACACCAAACTATGAGCCTTCAAGACAAAAAACAACAACAAAGTGATACCAAATAAATACACAAATATTTTAAATGACTACAAAGAGAAACAACTAAAAGAGACACACATCTAAAAAAATTACAAAGACAAATCAACTTCAAAGACACAAATGATCCAAAAAAGACAATTAAAAAGACTACATAGAGCAAACCAATAATAAAAGACACGGAGAGGCAACTACTGAATAACAAGTTGGGGCTCGCTGTCTCACAATCCTCTGATTAAATATGCAATTAAAATGTGTTTTTTAAAAATAAATAAAGAATGCAACAGCTTTTTTCGGCCTTTAAACCTTGTCATTATTACAGTCTATGCTTTAAACTAGCAATAACTTCAGTTAAGTCGTCAGTGATGTGCACTCACATCCACGTGCTGAAACCATGAAAGGAAAATAACCAGTTATATGGGTTGCCACATGCGCAGATATCCTAAATAATCGTGTGCCACATGGCCAGTTCTCCATTCATTATTGATGTTTGCAAAATGTGGGCCTAACAGGTTAATGTTTTAAACATGATCTCTGTTGTGTCTGTGATTTGAGAATTCAACCGTTATCTTGTGACCCCTGTTTTATAGAATTTAAGTTTCAAGCATTTTGAAAAGAAGGGAAGGTGAGTCTGTGTCATTGTAGTGAATCAAACACCATCTATCCTCTGAACTATGTGACATGATGTGTACAGTATGGGTCATATTGATCAATGTTTATCGACAGCCTTTAAGTGGTGCTGTCGTCGTGTTCAGACCAGTTAACCAGCATTCTTTTATTCTGTAGTCAGTTTTGATCATGTTGTAAAAGCTTTTGATTTATAACATATTTTCAGAGCAATTGAAGCACTTTGACTTTGTTTGAACTCACTTTTTATTCAAGTGCAATATTGCTTGTTTGTTAGTTATAGTTTGTAGGTTTTATTTATTTCAGATTTCTTTTACGGCATGTTTTAATAAAAGGAGCAATTCTGTAACATTTGTTACGTTTCAATCTTTGTTTGCTGTGGCGGAAATGAGCGCTACAATTATTGAACTGTTTTGGAAATTAATCAATCATTTTAGGTATTTTTTAAACAAATGCTTATATTATTCTCTGATTCCAGATTTGCATATTATACTTTTGGGGGTATTTATGTCTTGTATAACCATGTATGTAGGCGTAAACTTTAAGTCAGACAAAATAATTAATTAAAAAACATCACTAGGGCTGTGGAGATTATTCCTTCATAATAAAACTAGAACTTTGCAAATTAATTCATACTGTTGAATTAAAGGAACATTTTGGGTGCATTTCTTTTGCTTGTAGTATTGTATTTGTAGACTACTTTTAAATCAGCATGCATCACATTAAAATTATTTAATTGTTAAATTAAATCATTAATGTAACATACAAAATGAATGCATAATGATGTTTACTGCAAATTATGAGACACTAGCCAGATGAGGGTCCGTTTATAGCTTGTAAGCCTAATGGAACGAATGGAAACCTACAGGGTGCATTTAAAAATATAAAAACGATATGATAAATAGTTAAAGAACTATACTTTGAAAAAAACAATATGCCCTTTAAACGGTAATCAACACTGCCCTCTGCTGGACAAACATGTACAGGTAAAAAACACAGCTGTACTTGTCATATATTGGTCATTTAATTGTGAGTATTCATGTCTCAAAACGGACACAAAGCAGTACATTTCATGTGTGTGACTGAATAATCCAAAATTATTTCTGTGATCATGCACATGTGTCTCCAGTATAGATATCTTCAAGCTATGTACAGGAGTACATGTAGAGTCTGAAGAGTCGTGTAGTACAACAGTGATAGTTCAGGCGGCAGTTCAGCTGATCCCTCCTCTCTTCTTCTCTGCCACCTCTTCGATCTGCCTCATCCTCCTCTCCATGATCTCCCTCCTCTTGGCCTCGTTGCGTTCTCGCTCCTGAGCCTTGAGCTCCTCCAAATCCCCAAAGAACTTGTGCCTGCATGGGAAGAGGAGGAATCATATTTATTATATTGATTAATGATGGAGGAATAAAATATCGGACAGAAATTAATAGTGGAAAGCACGTCTGTGTCCTTTAAAACTTTGCATTTCACTACTTTATTGTATTGTGCTATATTGATATCTGATTAAGCCATTTTTCAAGTAAACTCAAAATATGTACTGGTTCCAGCTTCTCAAATGTAAGGATGTGAGGTGTTTTTGTATATCATAGTAAACTGTATGCGTGTATTGTGCAACACAATTATTAGTCCTGCAGGAATTGTTTACGGAATAATCAATCAATCCAGAAAATATTTGGCAGATCAGTCGATAATTAAATTAATTATATTTGCTAAATAGGTATACACAGTTGTCCATAACTGTCTAGTAAGTAGTGTTATTTGTATGTAGAGTAATGTACAGTTTGTAGCTGCTGAATGATGTCTGTATGTTAGCTTTTCAATGTAAAAAGATGATTGATAAGGGATACACGGGAAAACCCAAAACCAAAACATTTACACAATGCAATACATCATTAGTTACCTGTTGAAGAAAGCAGTGCCTAATCCCACAATAAGCGTCCCAAATAAAAAGGGTTTGGTCAGACGCTTAACCGCAGACAGCTGGTGATGCGTCATTATAGCTAAATTTGCAGTGAAGTGCCTACAGGCCGAAATGTAAGCAAAGTTTACCCTACATTTGCTTCACAGCTGACCTTTAGCTAACCACTCCATACACACCTCCTTGCTTGTCGTGCAGTTGATCCTGAGTTGATCACGTAACACGACTTCCGGTTCACACTAGTTTATGCCATAGTTTATGTACCAATCAAATGTATTTTGCAAAACACGATGGCATGTGGCAACAACCAAAGCCAAAAAATGTTTGTTTTTTACTGTGTTTGGGTGGTTTTATTTTATATTTAAAAATATATTCTTACTATTTATTTATTTTAAGTTGAAGGTTTAGCCGGAAACACGTAGTTGTACGGACACATTTAACAGACGGACCACAGTGTTATCATGGACAAACATTCAGAAGCCAGTGCATAAGGGCAAGTTTGTGTTTCTCAAATAGTTTATTTATTATAGCTAGAGTTAATATAGTTAAACTAATAACATGTGGAAGAAAGATTCGTCCGAGGGCTCTGACCGGTTTGAATATTTACAAACTCTGGTCACTGAGTTTCAGGACACAGACAGTGAAGGTAGGTACACTTTCGTCATTACTCAATGCAGTATGTGTATTAGGTTCATTTGAGAATGTCTTGAAAATAGAAAAATCTCGTTGTTTATGTTGAAAGCACAATCCGTCATGTAAACACCAGGGTAACCACCTCCATCACTCAAACAACATAATTAGAAAACTGCTGTCAAGTAATTAGGGACAATTGTGAGTTACTTGTCTTGCATTGTACTTCCTCTATTCCCATTTGTTTTCCTTTGTATACCAAATGTCAGAGTCAAATACTGCACTTTTTACTCCTGCATTTATTTGATAGTGCAGCAGGATGGTCTGCATTGCATTACGATTTTGAGTAGTGGGAGGTTGAGCAATAGAAAATAATTTGAGTCACCTGTTCAACTGTATTTCCCTGGATGGATGTGGGTTAAGTTCTGGGTAGGCTGTGTCTAATGTGCCATTCTTCTTCAGTTTTGTTCATGTGCAGCTGCAGACTACGTAAGCACTTTGGCTATTGCCATGCAGTTGAAAGTTGATGGGAGTTTCAGAGGATTAGATGTATATGATGATGGATGAAGTGATGATACAGATGTGTGTAGTGTAAAAGAAAGGACCGAGGACACTGCCCTGAGGGGCTCCAGTTGTTGTGGTGACTGTTGATGATGTTGTATTTTATGAGCCAGTAGCCTGTTTCTGAGGAAGATATGAACCCAGTGATCAGAAGTGATGTTAAGATGGTAAATGTAACCTTAATTTTAACAATTTATTGTCGGAAACGTTGAATTAACAGAATCTTTGATTTACTAAACCTAAACTAAGGATAAATCCTTATTTTGTTTCCACAACCTAATTGTTTCCACTGAGTTTGAACTTGTTTAAAGCTTGTTACGAATATATACATTTCATTTCTGATGTGTTGTTTGAAGCAAAAACATGGTGATTTTATTTAATGTACACACATAATTTGAACAAACATTACAAATATTTTAGTTTTTCCTACTTACGACATCCCTACTTTTACAGTTGAAAAACAAGGGTGTCACTGCTCTCTGGTGGACAAAATCTGTAATGATGTGATTTCGAATACATGTTTGCATTTCTCTACTCTCTGTCTGCATCTTCTTGTTACTTATCGGCTAGTATGTATGTGTAGGATAAACTGATCTTGACAGTAATTCAGTGTTTCCCCTATATACAAATAGTGGCGGCGCAGTGCCGCTGCTGAAATGTGCGCGCCGCTGCTAGGAGGCGCCAGTCAGGTACCCAAAAATATATATATATTTTTTTTTATCTTTTTATTTTTTTAATTAAAATAATAATAAGTGGCGACCCTTTTTCATTTTTGATTGTTTGTTATGTGGATCTGTAGTATTGTGTTACTGTATGTACAATAAAGGTGTATTTTTGCTAAATCTTGAGACATTGCCACTGTATGTACTGGCAGGCCCGATTTTTTGCATAGGCGGTCGCCTTGGGCGCCAGATCTGGGGGGCGCTGCGCTGGTAGCTCTGGGAGGGGAAAAAACATTTTTGACCGTTGGCGCTCATCCTAATTTTCGGCCTTGATGTAACAACATTCATAATTAAGTAAATGTAACACCATTTTCATCCCGGTTGCACTTTTCATTTGCCCTGTACGATGGGTGCTGTAAGTGATGAAAGCGGGGGGTGTTGGCTTATCAGGCGCCCGCAGCTCACAGCCAAAGTGCGAGCATGGAAGCGAGAGAGCGAGCGAGGGGGAGAGAGAGAGAGAGAGAGGGCGCACCGGTACCGGCGCTGTTGTTATTAGAATCTGGTGCTAGCTGCGCTAACGGATATACGAAGTAGATGTTTCTACAACCAGGGTGGAGGAGAGCTCACCTGTCAGACTGAGAGGCTCGGTGAGGTAGAGGACTCTCTGAGTGTTTAGATTGTTAACTGTTATCTCAGTGGGTCTCAAACGTTTTGACCACAAATTATGTAAACACATATTTCCAAGGCACTCCTTTATAATTATTAGGATACATAAAAACAGGTTTGAAATGATTCCAATGTACTATCGGACAGTAATCCAAAAATATCGTTTAAAGTTGGAGAGATACAAAAATATGCATGAATAAATAAATGTTAACTAGGTAAAATAAGATATGAATGAACAACAGAAATAAAATAAGTTACATTTATTTGTTATTGGCTATGGTAGGTTATTGGTTATGTTCATATACTTATTTGATTATTAAAATGTAAACCGATCTTTTTCATATGGGTGTTTTTTAGAGTTGTACCCCCTAGATCAGGGGCCGTATTCACAAAGCATTTTATCTTACCGCTAGGAGTGCTCCTAACTCGCGCTAAAACATTTTACGTAGGAGTTTTTTCCTAAAAGTTATTCACAAAGCCGCTGAGACCTGCTCATACTAAGGATAAATCACTAACAGTGAACTAAGAGTGACGAGCCGTTGCTATGGATTACGTCGATTCTCGTGCATGAGTTTAGAAGCGGTCAGTACGGTGATTGGTTGTTCAGAGCAGGCGGTCTCGGTGAAACTCATCCGCAACATCCCACAAACGAGCCCACTAAATCACAGAAAAACAAGGAAATTGCCTAGGCTAGAAATGTATTCCTATCAAATAGTTATGGACAGTGCAGTTAGCAGAATACACGCATGATGACAAGTTTGTGCAGACCACGATAATGACGTTGTATATGCACGTTAAAGAGAGAGAGCAAACAATACAAATACGTAAATTGCATTAAATCAATGAGGCAATTAAAAGCACCCTGCAAACTATTATCCAATGAGCATATTTCCAGCACTTAAACACTTTCAATAACAGCCCATACCGCCGTTCAAGTCCCCCTATCATGATGAATGAAAACAATCTGCGTGTTGATGGAATGTACTTTCTTTCTATTGACGAACACGTCCTCATCTTTTGATGGCGCAATTATTTTTATGTGCGTCCCGTCAATAGCACCGACCACACCGGGCATACCTGCAATTGCCATGAAGTTGGCTTTGATCCTGTGTAGTTGTTTATTGTCCAAAGGAAACCGGATAAACTGTTGGATGATATGTGTCTAGAGAGCGCGTTGATGGTTTGGTTTATGGCACGGCTGACTGATGGTTGCGATATTCCTAAATCCTCGGCATTGCAAAGTTGCATTTTCCCTGTTGCTAAATATCGTAGTGTTGCCAAACATTTTATTTCCGGACTAATCGGGTTATTCCTGTTAGTCGGGGATGTTATTGCATCCCCCAGTAATTCCACAACAAGTTTGATACCCTCACGATTTAGCCTATATCTCTTGATCAATTCACAGTCTTCCATTGTCTCCAAAACATTTCGTCTCGCAGCCATTTTCAGATTCTTTGTGAATAGGTTTTACTGAGTTAGGAGTCCTCTCGAGGACTTTTAAGCTCTCCTAAACTTAGGTGCTACTTTTAGGCCTAAAATACTTTGTGAATTGCTCTTAGTGAATACAATTAGGAGTCCTAAATTTAAGACTGACACGCCCATTATGTTTAGGAGTTTCTCCTAAATTCGCCAGTTAGGAGCTACTTTTAGCCCTAAGATCCTTTGTGAATACGGCCCCAGGTCTCTAGTAATTGTGTGCTCAAAGTGCACCAGATCGAAGCATTTTACTTTCGAATGTTCAAAATATCTCTTCCCGGGGGGGCATACCCCCGGACCCCCCTAGAGAATGTGACATCCACCCCCCAATTCATACATGTTCATACACAATACTGAATACATTTCAAGCCATTTTGACGTATATGACCTATGTCCATAAGATTCTTCATTTATTCTTTATGTATACAATCTCACCTAGGGCAGCAAATTGTCTAGAACCGGCCCTGGTACTAGACCTCAAGAGCCTTTCTCGTGCTGGCAGACACACTACGCACTTCGCGCACACTAAAAAAATCCACGCGCTCCGCGCTCACATTATGCTGGGCCCACTTGCCTTAGCACCGCTGCTATGACTCCATCCTAGGGGAAACACTGTCATTTATTAAATGAATGTGTTCTTTTGAACTATTATTTGAACTTGCCTTCATAACTTATTTCACATTTTCAGAGGCAAAGGAGCAGGTGCTGGCTAACCTTGCTAACTTTGCATACGACCCAAACAACATGGAGAACCTAAGGGAGCTGCAGGTGCCCGACCTCTTTTTGGACATGCTCACTGAGGACAATGCCAATTTTGTGGAATTTGGAATGGGTGCGTACAAATGATCATCTCTCCTTGTTTTCGCATTGTGCATACACTGTTTCCTCACTTATCATCACTTTTCTTGTGTGTGTCATGTTCTCAGGGGGGCTGTGTAACCTGAGTATGGACCCTGAATGCCGAGACGTTATCCTGCAGAGCAACGGGATCAGTTTGGTCACAAATTGCCTGTCGAACCAGAGAGAGGAGACAGTCCTGTCAGCCATCACTACACTGATGAACCTCACTACACCCTCGTCACGCGCTGAGATCACCGATCCGGCCATCCTGCAGTGCATGCTGCGTTTCTCGCTCTCAGAGAGCCCCCGCCTGCGCAGCCTGGCCGCTGTGTTCCTGCAGGACTGCTGCAGTCAGGAGCAGGTGGCCCGGGCGGAGCAGCAGATGCAGGGACAGCAGACTGCAGTCGGCATCCCGCTGCCCAAGGACTGAGACAGCTGAGGCTTTCATGTCGGAGATTGATTTGTGAGAAGACACGTTTGCTCTCTAGGAGAGTATAAGAAAAATTTGACACTTTATGGCCCCACATATACACCTGCTGCAGGGATTGCATCATTGATGTTGGGTGAGCAGGTCTGTCTCACAGTCAGTGTTGCAGTTCATCTTAAAGGTTCTAAATCGGGTCAAGGTCAGAGCTCTGTGCAGACTAGTCATGTTCCTCGATATCAAACTCAAAAAACATTTCTTTATGGGTCTGGCTTTGTGCAAGGAGTACATTGTCCAGTTCAAAAGGAAGGATGGGATATTTTTGTTGACGAAAATATCAATTTATCCTTTATTCTCCATCAAATTGTTTTCATTCAAAGTTGAAGACTCCATAATCTGTTGAAACATTTTTCATATTTGTTTACCTAAACAAATGCATTCCTCTGTTCAGTGTTAACGTGTTTTGCAGAATGAACAGTCTTTATTTTAAGAAGTCCATGGCCATGAGCATATGCTGCTGTAGCAGTGTAGTACGGTTTGATCAAAGCTACATTGTTTCTGGATTACAGATCCTGTGCTGTGTATGAACAGCTGATATATTCTGCTAGCATACACACAGAACAGATAGCTAGCACACATTTAAGTGTAGTGCCTTTTTTTTCTCCAAAAGTTACTGGATAGTTTTTGCACGGCTGTTTTGTGAGAGATGACTACAGTTGATAGCTAATTGCCTAGAAACAGCATGTGAAGAATGTAACTAAGTTGACTTGCATAAGGTTGTATACAAAGGGTTCAGAGAGACCACATCTCTTTTGTAATGCCAGATTTACTGACTGTAAGATCAATATCAGAACCTATTTCCCCCCAAAATGTACATTCCTTCTGCTCTGAAGTTATTTCCTAAGACCCAGGAAGGATGCTGGAGCATTATAGCCAACTAGTTGACTATTGAACTCTGTGCTCTCTGTAAGAATGTCATGTTACATTAAATTCCAACCCAAAAATATGTTAAATGAAAAGTGTTAAATAAACCAAGAGCCACGAGAACCGTTTGTTTTTCTTCTGGGCTCTTAAGAGCTATTTCTGGGCCGAGTCCTTCAGGTCTAGACAGACGATGACATGCGATCCTGCTGCCCAGCGTCTGTTGGACTGCACATGTAGCCCGGGCAGACTCTAGAGCGATACTGTGATACTCATTCATTGTAAATAGTGTGTGTGTGTGTGTGTGTGTGTGTGTGTGTGTGTGTGTGTGTGTGTGTGTGTGTGTGTGTGTGTGTGTGTGTGTGTGTGTGTGTGTGTGTGTGTGTGTGTGTGTGTGTGTGTGTGTGTGTGTGTGTGTGTGTGTGTGTGTGTGTGTGTGTGTGTGTGTGTGTGTGTGTGTGTGTGTGTGTGTGTGTGTGTGTGTGTGTGTGTGTGTGTGTGTGTGTGTGTGTGTCCAAGGCACTCCAAGGGCTTAAGAGTTGAGCACCTGCCACAGAGATCAATAAAATACCTTAATTCTTCCCGTAAAAAGAGAAACACCCACGTCTTGTTCTAATAATGTGGTACAAAGTTTATTTCAAGCTGATGGAAAAATATTTGAATAGCTTTTTGCAGGATAAAAAGGAACTGGCTCAACATCTACAAAAATGTCTGCACGGATATTCAGTGTACCTATGTTACAAAGGGTATTGTTAAAGAATAATTTGATATTGTAAACAAATCCCAATATCCCATATTGTACTATGTTGTTTTTAGTTGTTTTTTTTATTTGCATATTTTTGACGTACTATGCCGAAGGTTGCATATTTTTTATAAACTATACTATATATCGTTTATTTATTTTTTTCGACACACCATGTTCAATTTTCCATCGTTTCGGCATAGTATAGTATGTTGAAAGTATGCAAAATTCATTTTTTTGCATAGTTTGTACTACAGTACATAGACATACTTTATATCGTTTTTTCTAGTATTTGACATGTCGTTTTTTACATTTTCGATTTCTGTCCTTTTTTCTCATATTTTCAACATAGTATACTATGTTCTTTTGCATTTATAAAAAAAAACCATTTTATATGTCAACATTTTAGAAACATCATGGTATAGTATTCTTTTAAGTCAGAAAAATTGCATCGTATAATGTCTGTGAAAAAATGTGAGAAATTACACTATAGAATGTTAAGTAAATCATATATGTCAAAAGATTTGAGAAAAGTCATAGTATTGTATATCAAAAATATATAAAAAACGGCACATTATAGAATGTAAACAAGTTGATAGTATGTCGAGAAAAAGCATTGTTTGTATATATTTCAAAAGTCATAAAGTGTCATTGTTAAAATTCTAAAAAGGTATTGAACAATGCGTCATAAAGAGTCTCGATAGTTATTCATAAAGAGTTCATTTTTACAGTTATTGAAGGCCAAAACATTTTTAGAAAAAGGCCTTGTATGATATGTAACAACATCTAGTATTAATAATTCCAATGTCTTGAGAAGTGATCAATCAAAAACATATCTGTATTCTTAAAAAAGAAACACCCACACCTTATTTTAATACCATGGTACAACGTTTATTTCAAGATCATGTACAAATATTTTAATAGCTTTTTGCAGCATAAAAAAAGAACAACACTACAACCAGTTCTGCAGTCATATTCAGTATGCTAATATGTTCACATTTCCGGTGTTTTCTATATTTTACATATTATTAACAAATCCCATGATGTGTTACTCCAAAAGAGTGTCCATCAACCCCAAACACATTGGGTCCTAGTGAAGATATAAAAGTTAAAAACTGGTCACAATTAACTCTTTAACTTCCTCAAAGATATGGGCACTGAATATATTCAAATATAATGCTAAACAGTTAAATAGTGCATTTGTTGGGACTACGTTCAGCATTGGATTAATCCATATTTGGTGCTCCTGTATTTGTGTATTGAGATAAAAACAAACAATATGTGTGTGTTCACGGGAACACATTCATTCATGGGATTTTTCAGATGTGCTGATGGTTGGGTATGTTTGTGGGACATGATATCAAGTAAATGAATTTACACAGGAGTTACATGAACAGTTCAGTTGTCCTTCTTCAGCCCGAGCTGCTGCTCCGCCTCCTCTCTCAGTAAATGCTTCTGGATCTGAAAGAAGAGTTTGCTGTGAGTTGCACTGAAGGAGAAGAGAGTGAATGGACCTTACCATTTAAACATTGTAAAATAATGAATAATAAAAACTGTTCCAAAAGTATCCGCCTTCAGGGATGGGACGGATGCAAATCTACAGAAAATCATTTGCTTTATTTTCATTATCGATTCTAGACAAGCTGGTGTAACTTCGTCCAAAGGTGACAAAACCTGCCTCTAAACACATCACAAATAATATGTTTTTAATGAGTGGCAGAATTGATGGTAAGCAGATTCTGTTGGGAAATATTGGCAGATAAACAAAATAATTAAAGTAGAATTTAGTTGCAGCGCTAATGTTTTACGAGAATGTTGCACAATTTATCTAAATAGTTATAATTGTAATTAACAGTATTACATTTTATCTTACTGTACACTATTTATATTTACATTCTGTTGTTGTATATATCATATTCCATTTACATGTATATTGAATTCTTGCACTATTTGTTTTATTTGATCATATAACTATGTTGCATTGTTGGAGGAGCTCGGGTCAGAAGATTTTCTACGCAGTAGCTTTGTGGATATGACATTAAAACCTTTGAATCTTGAATCAAAGAGCAGGAAGGCTTTAAGATAATGATAACCAATGATGAGATATGATAAACAGAATATTTAGATTGATGGGATGATGAGCCTCAAGTATTTATCCCACATCATCATCATAATCATCAGTTTTCTCAGATTTACATAAAATCTCAATGTATTTTATAACATTACATGATGTTAGAAAATGGCTTTAGTACTCCAGCTGACGTCTCAAAATGAGTTGCGTTGTCTTGTAATTGCTATAATATTCAATCTTCTTATCTAACTCTCAGCGACAGCAAATCATTTTGTTCAAATGCTTTCGAGAGGTGGGATTCACATTTTCTGAGATATTAAGGCGTCACTTATTTATGGGACAAACTATTCTGCAGACCAGTGTTGACGATTTGTAGCCAGGACTCTTTGCAAGCACTGTTAATACTGAGTGGATTCTCCTAAAAGTGACTTTAGGCGGAGGGCTGGTTTGATCTGATACGCTGCTTTGGGAAGGGGTCCGCGCCCCTCAGGGTGGATGTAACAGAGCGCTGTGCGTGCAGACCACCTAATAGCTCCCCTTCCCTCCTGTCTCAGGGCGCTCAGGGCAGCCTGTTTAAACACCATGTCTACAGTGAATTACTTCTAACTGCATCCCAGGAGAGAAACACAAGAACTTGAGGCCAGGTCTTGTGTTGGACTTCATTTATCACAGACTATAATCGATCTGGAAATATAAACCTTGTTTGACATTGTCATTTATACATTTCTGGAATGTATGAGCTCTTACCTTTCCAGTGATGGTGAGCGGGTAGCTGGTCACAAAAAGTACGTAGTGGGGAATCTTGAAGTAAGCAATCTATAGGGTGAAGATGGAGAGAGTTGTTCAACATTTTTGGGAGGAAGAAATATCTTTAACCCTTATAGTGCCTCACTATAAAAAAGTTGCTCTAATATCCTTAAAGGATATGTCCCCTTCCTGAAACTGCTATAACATTTCATATATTAATAATATTATTCACTTTTCACTGTCTTCAGTCATCATGATAACTACTTAGTATTCCTTGATTTTCACAATTTTAATCCTTTAAATGTTAGTTTTTAAACAAACTGTTGCTTTTTGTAAAATAAATAAACACTTTCTCTCTCTTTCTCTCTCTCTCTCTCTCTCTATATATATATATATATATATATATATATATATATTCTTCTTGGGAGACTTTCTCCAGACTCTGGGATATGTCAATGAATATAACACACCATTTGCCTGATGTGTATTTTCCACAGAGAGAAAAAAATAGAAATGACTCAATCTGGTGGAAAAATTGTAAAAAGTACAATGCTGAAGCCTGGAGAAAACATTGAAATGGCGATGGGATGAGAAGTTCAATGGAGAATTTTCTGTCGTTAAGTATCCAGCTGTCTGTATAATCAGTACCTAGTTTATCCAAGACTCATTATAGGATGCTGAGGTTTAACTTCCAAAACAGCCAAAATAAAGGAAAAATCAAAAAGCCACACATGTCCAGAGTGAGGCACAAGGTTTAAATATGGCATCTTATTATAAAACATGATAAAGGACACTGGGCCTCACCTGTCCTTTGCAGTAAGCTTTGATTTCCTCTGCAGTGCAGTCCTCTCCATCTGCCAGTTTGATGCAAGCGCACACTTCTTCACCCAGCCGTAAATCCTCAACTCCAACCACCTGGGGAGGAAAACAAAAACAAATGTAGCTCTGCAGCAGCAAAAGAGAGAAGCATTGTTTCTGGTGCATCACAGAAACATTAAGATGTTTTCTTATCTATTTTATTTTTGCTTTAGGTTGGGCATTATACTGCTGTAGTATGTTGTCTTGTGTTGCATTTTGCCAGCAGAAAATATAACACTTCTATTAGACTGCATCTTTTATTTTAATTTAACAGTACATAAATAACAAAAAGGTCAAAACCCTTAATATTTCCTGATAAAAAGAAATAAACTTAAGAAAAGTTAATTATATATCCAAAATAGGGGGTTGATATTTCAATTAGAACATTGTTTTAAATTTGAACAAATAAAAAAAAAAACAGACGCATATTAATGCAAAAAACAACCACTAACATGAATTACTTGAACTGGACAAAAGTGTGAATTATTTTCTTTTCTTTAAATCTATGACTGTTTATATCATGTTCTCTGCTCACCTGGGCCTCCTTGACTTTGGGGTGTGTGTGCAGGAACTGCTCGATCTCCGCAGGGTAAACGTTCTCTCCTCCTCTGATGATCAGATCTTTGATCCGGCCCTCGATTTTACAGTAGCCGAACGCATCCAAGCTGCCGATGTCTCTGCAGGGAACGTTCAAACATCAGCAACTGGACGACATAATTGTGATTTAAACATTTTAAAATAAAAACAAGCTATACACCGACAGCTCCCTCTCACCCGGTCTTGTACCACCCGTCTTTAGAGATGCACTCGTCTGTTTTGGCCTGGTCCCCCCAGTACTCCAGCATCACGCAGTACCCTCGGATCATGAGCTCCCCCGTCTCCCCCAGCGGCATCACCTGGCCTGTGGTAGGGTTCACCACTTTAGCCTGTGGAGCATACCATTATATGTTAGTTATTTAATACACAAAGGAATTATGGTATGACAATCCATGTGTAGTGACGCATATCATTTTTATATATGTACATACACTGAGTTTCTACCTTTTTAGAAACAACTTTCTTTGCTTCCAGAACATCCTGAATTATTTTTGGCATTGATTTGAGCTTTAAATAATTATTCTCGACTTTGTTACTTAAGATTTGTCTGCAGCAAATCTTTTGCTTTACACCACATCTAGAGTTTTCTTCTTTGTCTAAGCTCTTGAGAATAATGTGTGAAAATAGAAGGGGTTCAGACATTTCTGAGTAACTCAAACATCAACTATCACTTAGACCACATTTTTTCCACAGTTCTGCTACATGACAAGTACTCAGAACTTTACACAAGTTAATCCAACAATATCACAGTGTAGTGGTTACAAGTTAAGTCCTATGTAACATTCAAGACTTCACTTCAGTAAATGTACAAATGTTGTAACAAAATGTACTTCAAATATGAAAGTACTTGTCGGGTGGTAAAGGCCCTTTTTAGAGAGTTTGTATTATAATACGAAAATCTAATTATTTTAATATTACAACTGAGGCTTTAACACAAACAGCTTTTGGATGTTACAGCTGACGGAGTACATTTGACCTACTTTATGTAATGTTGGAGAGTTTGTCATATTTTTATAAATGTGTTAGTTTGTTGTTAAGATTTGAATCTATGAAGTAACTGAAGTTGTTGAACAATTGTATTGAGTTAGACTCTTCTGAGTTGTTGTGGAAAGAAGTAACATAATATGGAAAATACTCAAGCAAAAAACCTCAAAACCTAATTTGACTGGTACTGTAATAATGTATTTTGTACATGATGTCTGACGTACCTCTAAGTGGTCGAGGATGCAGCCGACGGTCTCAGACTTCCTCTCCATGTTGTCTGTCGGGAACGCGCAGAACGTGACAGGGCTGTTCTCTGTGGTGCCGTATCCAATCTGTCAATCACAAAAAAAGAATAACAATATTAATAACTTTGTTTACATGGCTCCTTTTATACACAAAACACAGTTCAAACGGCTCAACAGTGATGCATTAAAACCAAAACACAATAGCACACAAAGATATAATAAAAGATCCAATGAAAAGGCAGACAAATAAAAATAGTTCTTCCTTTAATTTCTAAAATGTCTTCAGTGCTTGCATATTTTATCATGTTGTACAGTACACGGTTTCAAAAATAAATCATAAAGCCACGCAGGATCAATAAACAACCAAGTGTCTGGCATGTGTTCCTAAAGCACTACTCAAATGATTAATCGCCTTACAAAATGGTTACAGATATCTTTTGACCATCACCATATTTACTGAAATTCCTTACTTAAATGAGACTTTCTGCTTGTCCTTTACATTATTAAAAAGGAAATGATTGAGCTTTTTCCAGAGAGATGTGTTGCTGTGCTCAGAGAGGGATTGTAGACAGGACCTGCAGGGCATTTTAGAAGCGGAGAACTTTACCTGGAAAATCTGGGAGGAGATGATATTCCCATTAAAATGTTAGATTTGTTAAGTAAACTCTAGATTCCTTATCCTGTATGGGTCCATCCATCTTATAAATGCAGGACCTGAATCTGACCCGAAAAGTTTCCAAAGTCCTGCTGCAATTGCTATAATTGAAGTGACTCAATCCTTTGAAACCTGTGATCACCTTAAAGGAATACACCTTCAAAATGATTGTTTTTATATAAACCAGTCGTGTGTTAGAAATCTTAAAGACAACTTGTCTCCACAGTGAGCAAAGAATCCAAAAAGAAAGAGAGGTTTTGTTGAATTAAAGTAAATCAGGTTGGTTTAAAGGGGCCCTATTATGGTTTTGATTTGTCCCTTTCCTGTAGTGGGTTATATAGCTTTTAGTGCATGTAAATGGTCTGCAAAGGCTAAAATCCCTGTGTTCCCTCCAGAGGGAGTTTCTCTCCCACACACTCCCCCCCTGCCTGAAACACCTCCATTGGACTCCTTTGTTTACTTCAGTAACATAGTGACATCACTATGTAACACCCACGCTTCTATTGGCTAGCACTCAAACACATTGTACATGTTAGGCTAACAGGGTGACCAACCACAACAGAGCCGGCCAGCTAACCAATCAGAGCAGACTGGGCTCTGGTTTCAGACAGAGGGTGAAAAGAGGTGCTGCGTCACAGGCAGTAGGAGAACAATAAAGAGCTTTTTGAACATTAAAGCATGGAGACATGTCCCAGGAGAGGCACAAAATACTTAGATGAACCTGAAAATGAGCACAATAGGGCCCCTTTAACAAAAGATGTAGTGTACGAGTTGTGTAACAGTTCCATAATGGATTTTTTTAAATATAATTTTGCTGCTATTAAAAGTGGACGCAATTTTTTTTCAATGTTTTTTGATAATTCGCTCATCGTGAAGGAATGCGATAAATAACTAACTTTTCCTCAAGAATTCAAGGTAACAAGGGGTGTGAGTAATTGATACAAAAATAGTCATTTTGGGGGTGAAGTATTCCTTTAACTACTCACAGGTTTGACTGAACGGACCATTACATAATACCGCACTCATTTCAAAAGAAATAATTTGCAGAGGAATGTAAAGTGGCATCTAAAAACTTTCCTTTGTAAGTATCTTTCTGCAATTGTTAGGACCTGAAACAGCATCTCACTGCTGGCCAAGCATCTGGAGACTATTATGGGTTATAAAGCAGCTGCACAGGAGCGGCTCCTTTCCTGCCACCGCAGACTGAAAAACAATAGAGACGTCTGGCACCGCACACATCGAGTCTGACCTGCCACGTTGTGAGACTTTCACCTGTAAACTAACACTAGAAGAGCAGTGTGGTCATGATCCTGGACTCTGGATATGATACATTGAAAAAGGAATATTTACATTTATAAAAATAATAAGTTAATTATGGCAAGGCTCTAACATTTTGAGCTATTTTTTATTATTCCGAGAGTAGCAGACAACAGCTTAATTACTGTACTAAACATTTACAATAATTCAGACTTTTTTGCATGAATAAAAATGGTGTTCTTGAGGTAGCGTGCATGTTCTAAAGCCTCTTTGCAACGTATTCGAGAAGCAAGTAAATTCATGTAAAAAAACAAAACATGCATTTCTTCTGTAAATATTATTTTATTTTTGTTGAGATCAATTCATTTGAAAACATATTTAAAAATTCGTATGGGCTTTATGGAGACATGGTCTACAAAACGTTTTTAGCAAAAGTATGGCTCAGAGAAGAAAGAGAAACATCTGCCTGTACCAAAGTGTTCCCCGGGCTAGCTGCCCACTAGTGGCTCCTAGTACTACACTCCTGGTACTAGGATGGGTTAAAAGCAGAGAACACATTTCACTGAGTTATTCTATATTGATAAATCTATATTTTTTGACAACTCTCGGACTAAGCATGTGTAATTCTCTCATCATTGATCAGTTTATCATGTGCATCCAGCAGCAAGTCAGTCCTTCCTTCGTGTTTTGCAGAAATGCAGCAGAGAGTGAGCCTGTGTCCGTGTCGTCCTCCTGCTCATTCAGGGTTAAATTCTCACAGACACTTGACTTCCTCTTGCAAACCTCTCACTCCAACACTCTGGCAAGCCCTCCTGTTTTTTTTTTTCCTCAAGTAAATGTTATAAATAGTGCTGTGTGCTCTGTTGACCGGCCATCCTCCTCTCAAAGTGCATCGCCCACCTTCGCTCGGTCCCTCACCTTTTTTCTCCTTCTCTCTGCGTCTGATTCAACACAAACAGCTCTTCTTCTTCAGAGATCTTCTATTGGAGACTTTGCACAGGACCATCAGCTTGTTCTTCTTCTGCTACATGACCGGAAAACATTCTTACTAAATCAGCGAGTTCGTCAGCATGCGTTGTGTGAGCTGGTTGCTGTTTGGGACCTCCATCATGGTCCTGGGCCTCGTTGTGCAGGGAGCCCCGGGCCAGTGCCCAAACCTGTGCCACTGCCACGGGGACCTTCAGCACGTGATCTGTGACAGCGTGGGGCTGAAGAAGATCCCCCGGGTGTCTGAGGTCACCCGCCTGCTGAACCTGCAGAGGAACAGCCTGGGCAGCATCCCCACAGGGGCCTTCACCGACAGCAGGGGCCTTATCTCTCTGCACATGCAGCAATGCCAGCTGAGGGAGATCGGGTCCCAGGCCTTCAAGGGGCTGAAGAAGCTCATCTACCTCTACCTGTCCAACAACCAGATCAGCAGCCTCAAGCCCGGCGCCTTCAATGACCTGACGGAGCTCACCTACCTCTACCTGGATGGGAATCAGATCAGCGACCTCGCCAAGGGCGTCTTCTCCCCCATGATCAACCTCTTCATCCTGCAGCTGGACGACAACCGGCTCCGGGAGCTGCGCCCGGGGACCTTTACGGGGGCCAAAAACCTGCGCTGGCTGCACATGAGCGGGAACGAGCTGACCACGCTGCAGCCAGGCTCTCTGGACGAAGTGGAGAATCTGGCTATATTCCACCTGGAGAGGAACAGGCTGTCCACCTATCCCATCGCGGCGATGAGCAAACTGCGGGTGGTGGAGGAACTGACGCTGGGGAAGAACCCCATGAAGACCATCCCAGACATCGCCTTCCAGAGCTTTGGGCGCTACATGGAGAAGCTACACCTGGACAACATGGGGCTGGAGAAGGTCAGTCTGTGGTTTTACTGGGTATTTACTAGACTAGAGACTATGGTGAGATACTGAGCCTGCCTTATAGATATGTTTTCCTTAGATTGTATATTTAAACATAATAACTTTAAAAGTAATCATCTAGGGAAGTTTCATGGTGATATATTTTAGATAAAAAAACGTTTAAAATCAGTTCATCTCATGAAAAGGTCTCCATGCTTTACTGTAGTGTGTGTCTTCATATTGGTTTATTTGTTTTGGTCTGGCAAACCACTCTCCACCATATTCCATCAGCATATATACATGTATGGGTGCGCCAACGATCCACGCCCCCTTATCTGCAGCCAACAGCATCACACAGTGCCTACATGTGTGTGAATGGATGCTTCTACCATAGACATATTATTACATTATTTTAGAACCTGATATTGTGACTGAAAAGTATGGAATAGTTAGTTTATGTCATCCTGCTTTGTCTCTATTTGGCTGGATAGAAAGTCAGATCTATTGACAAACACTACACTATCGCTCATGAAATTCTGTTTCATGAAACCCATGTTTTAAAGGGTATGATCACATAAAATTGTTGGTGTATAGTCATATAAATCGTTTTGGTTTTATGTCTGACGCTTTCTTCAACAACCTCCATTTTGCTGCTTTACCCTATTTAATAGGATTGAATATCTTTGGGTTTTATGCTGCTAAATGTCATATTTCAAAAATTTAACTTGAACAATCTTTTATATGCAAAAATTATAATTGATTCAGAAAATGTTAAGAATAAATTATAAATAAAATAAAAAAACAGTTCAATTAGATAATAAAAAGGTGTATAAGTAATAAAGAAAACAAGAATACCTAGCAAACATATGCATTAAATCAAACTCTCAATAAACAATAAGTATTTTGCGGGGGAATTTGGGTGAACCGAACCTTTAACTTTTAATACGTACAGTAAGGCGGCTACAAGGCACTTCATAATTGTACTTCCATAAGACACTGAAGCTGATGTTTTCCAAGATATCCAGGATCCATTTTATAGATCCATCTATGGAAAGGCAGTTAGCAATCATTTTCCATAATTTAAAAAAAGTGTGCGTCTTATTCAGTTAAGCTCCAACATTTTATGCGTTCTTCCTTGGCCCATGCTACTTCAAATCGAGCCAGAAGTGTTTTCCGTTATCCTGCTGACAAACAAATCAAACTGCAAAACAACCCTGGTGGAGCATGAACACAAAAATCTGCCACATATTGACGTTTTACTCTTAGCCATGGTTTGAGTTTTTATCACGACATGATGTTCAGATATCAGAAACACGAGACACATGTTTCCAGCCTGTACAACATCCATCTATTCCACCATATCCTACACAGCTTCAGTATGAGCGTACATACAGTACGAGCTCTATGCTATACCACACATTCACAGACATTCCTGAGTGCACATTTGCTTCATGCTTGAGGTTAATCCAATATTTGAGTGTACCTGTGCCACGGTATGGAGTAAAACAACAACCTTCTCACGCTGGGACTGTGTGAGAGCCAGGTGGAAGCAGCAGGAGGCGGAGAGTGGCGCGAGATTAAGACCATTTTCCAGCCAAATGCAGATATTTTTAGAGTTGTTTTGTTTGCTGGACCTCCGCCAAGCATGTCCAAATCTAATTATTACACAAGTGTTATTTTCAGCAAGGTGTGTTCTCTACTTTCAGCGAGAGGGTCTTGTAAACAGGTCAGGAGGGGTGAGAGGAGACAGGTAAATAGAGGCAGGGTGTTCCACAGTGCATGAAGAGGAGTATTTTTAGCTTACCATCGCCCCAGTTGAATGGACAATTGGGCCCTTTGCAAGCCTTCCTGGCAAAGAGGGAGACGACAGAGAGCGAAAACACCCCGGCCATTCTGGAAGTCATCCATCTTCCATTGCTTCAAAATACCAGAGCCTGGGCTGCTCGTTGCTCTCCAGTGGAAATTTACAAACAGCTTCATCTCCTCCAGGCTCGCATAAAAACAACCCTTCAAAGCTCGGCTCCTCTCCCTCTTCCTTCACAAAACTTGACACGCTGAGATGGGTTCACCTCGCACCTCTCTGAAGCTTTTAGCACCCTCGCAGTCTCAGATGCTCATGGAAAAACGCAGGGCAGTGACCGTCAGTGTTTACATAAGTGCTGCAGCAGAAGGAAGGATGAGAGGAGGCTTTCATGCTAGAGAAACAGTGGAGAGATTCCCCAACTCTGCTTTGACTGACACACACAAGGATATGTGTTGGTCTGTGTGAAGCATGTTTATATCAACACTGCATGCACTATAAGCTCAGAACTACAATAGCTTTAAGGAAGGTTTGCATCGATTCATGTACTTTTTTCCAATAAGGACTCTTGTTTTATCCTAAGATCAATGGCCATGCCAGCACCTTGCATGGTAGCTGATTGCTTATACATTGGAATGAGCATATGATAAGATGGTGCTATAACAATTCAGCCAGTCACAAAAAAGAAACTAGAAAACACCATTCAACAGTGTTCAGGTGTTCACCCGGAGTTTCCCCCTCTACCGTTCCAAACAAAAGGAGTTGAATCTCACTCAACTGTCGCTCCCAGCTTCCTTACAGTCAAGATGGCCGCCAAGGAATAGAAAAACTAGATTTAAACACCTCATATTATGTCTAACTTTAGTGAATAAGAACATATCTTGTATATAATATATCTGCAGAAGCTCCCATTCAAAATGACACAAAAGGTTTCTACGCGTGTCTGTTATTAAACCACGGTAAAGGCCAAAATGTAGCCTCCAATAGACAATAAGCAATGCTCGTTTTTTATCCTTTTGCTAATTGTCGATCACTTGCGTCCCCTACCTACCAGTTAAGAGGAGAAAGCAGTTCAGCGATAAATAAAACAGTCAGAAAACCTTTATATTTTTTTTATAATCTACAGAAACCAGAAGAGTTCATTGAGCATACAGTCACTGACTGATGGGCCCTACTGTATGCGAGATAAGCTCTTGGTTAGCACACACACACACACACACACACACACACACACACACACACACACACACACACACACACACACACACACACACACACACACACACACACACACACACACACACACACACACACACACACACACAATAATGCTGGCATGCATGAAGTTTTTGTTTATGTAAGCCAGGCGTAATGGTTTTTGTAATGTCTTTTTCTAGTTCTCTGACGGTGCGTTCACTGGTGTGACTGCAATCAAGACACTGAACCTGGACAACAACAAGCTAAAGTTCCTTCCCAAAAGCCTGAATTTAAGCAGCATCGCCATCACCAACCTGACCCTCACTAACAACCCGTGGGGCTGCACGTGCCAGCTAGCTCCATTGCGGAGGTAAGAGATGCACCTTAAAAACAAGACGATACAGCCTCAGCGGCAGCTCAAACTTAACTCTCTTCTGGTGTCTACTTGCAGGTGGATGGACTCTAGTCGCAATCGTCCAGAGGCAGTGTGTGCATCTCCCCCTCAGCAGAAAGGAAAGCAAGTGATAGACAGCACCTCCTTGAGTGGCTGCAAAGTCAAGTCAAAGAAAAACAAAAAGGGCCGACGTAACTCGCAGTAGTAGAGGTAACTGCCACCTGACACGCCAAGGACACAACTTCATTTCCACATCTTACAAACTGACCTGATCAACTATTTAAAGATAATCAGCAACTCTTTATTATAATTGAATAATCGGTTGAAGTCATTTTGAAGAGAAAAAAAAGGTAAAAACGATCTGATTTCATGAGTACTTTCTGGTTCCCACACTTTTCTATGACATTCGACGGAATAACTTGAGTTTTCGACAGATAATTACATTTTTAGGACGCCATCTTGGGTCCAACATTTGTTTACCATTCCCTAAAATTGAATGGACCCAAATATCTAATCTTGTAACCAAGAAAAAAATCAATGAAAATAGAAGTTGCAGACATAAACTATTGACAATATAAGACTAAAGCCAGAATAAGATTAGTTTAGCATAAGGACTAAAAAAAACCTGGTCACACAGGGAGTTGTGCTTGAACATTTCTTAGCTAAGATCAAATATGGAACATTTATATGAGCGAGCTTTTTTAAAGTTTAAGAGTTTTTTTTCTAAACCTCTTAAACTTGTCTTAAACAAGTTAGGGCAGTTTAGCATTGCTGTCTTCCATGAAACTACCACTAGGAGTCAGCAAAGAGAAATATGTGCAAATCTTACAATGGTACTTTAAAATCAGTATAATTAAAAATAAATACAGTTTTCTTCTATTGTTTTTGAAAACTTCCCTTGGACATATGTGACTGGAGGCACTTGACCTATGAGGTTAAATGAAAGTGAAGTTAAAGGCTGGGAAGTGGCACCCTCACTGATAGCTACTTTTGCCTGAGGTGCAGTTATTTTCCTCTCGTTGAGTGCTTAATCACATGCTGGGATGGTTTGGTGTGAAGGTTTTCCGGTGCGATGCGATTTTGGATCAGACGCTTCCACATGAGGTTTAACTTAGTGTTGGAGTGGGCGGCAGTAGGCTTTGCATGGTGCAGTTTTTTCCCTCCTCTCTCTCTCTATCCACAGAACTGTGTGTCCCGCCCTGTGTCCCCAGCTTAACTTTTCCATGTTGGCCCTGGGGTTCAGTACACAGAGTCCAGGTCATGGGGTCTGTGTTTCATTTGGCTGTCCATTTTGTGTCTTTCCACAGGAGACGCTGAAGAGGAGCCTGTCCAGGTGGCTGGCTACACATGCAACTAAAAGAAATGCTGACTCATTATACTTCAAAGCTGTCCCTCGATTCATCTGCCAAATATTGTCCCTAGTGTAAACACAGACAAAAACATTCCTATTTACCTTTGCTCTCCGTCTGTGGCGCTCACACCGGACAAATTAAGAACTTTATAGAACTGAGACATAACTTTACATGTGTTTTCCTTCATTTATATAAAAGAAGCACACATACAGTAAGAATGAACTAGCAATGTGCAACATCCAGGTTACCAACTAAATAAAAGATGCATTTGTGTATTTGAATGCTACGAAAAGCACTAAAGACAAAAATCTTGTCTTTTATTTCTGGTTCAGAGAACAGGATACATGGTGAAAATGAGAATATTTGAATGCTTGCCTTGAGGATAACTTAAAGTCTTGGTTAGCATGAAACTCAAACTAGATAAGCTAAAAGGAAATGTTCAACATTTTAAGATAGATAGAAGATAAAGGCTTAATCACTGTTTTACAGAGAGTGAGATTAAGCTACAGCTACTGGTTAGCTTAACACAAAGACTGTAAACATTGGGATACAGCTAGCCTAGCTTGTTTGCGATGTGACAAAATACCCCAGCAATACCTGAAAACCTACGTTATCAACATTAACAGATACTTTGGTAAGTTAAAACATTATGAAATGAACTAAACTCTTTATCTTTGATTAATTATTGATATAAAAAATAATGAATCTCCGTTATTTCAACCCGGTCTCATTGCATTTCGTGTTATAGTCACTAAATGAATCTATTGATTCGTGTTCACCAACACGATTTTCGCATTTCTTTCATGTCGCACGAAAAGGGTTAGAAGGAAAAAGAGATTTAAAAAAATACAGATTTCAATATTCTGACACAGAACGATTTTAGAAGCAATGTATTTCTATTGGTAGTATGTCTCGTGCCTGCACCAAATAATAACAAATTAGAAGAAAAAAAAAAAAGAAGAAACACAGATTTCAGTATTCTGAGGCTCTGAGCCCCATTTATTTACCTCGCGGACGGCAAAAAAACTCAGACATTATACAATTTAAAATAAAAGGGATAGGCTTAGGGTAAGATATTGAATAAGAAAATGTTTTTATGAACCACACAGCTTCTGGTATTCCAAGACCCGACCGGACAAAAAGACGTGGTGCAGGCACGAAACATACTACCAATAAAAGACATTGCTTTTAAAATCGTTCTGTGTGAAATGAAAAAAATGAAGAAATCGTGTTGGTGAACACGAATCAATAGATTAAATACATTTCGTGACTATAACATGAAATGCCGTGAGACTGGGTTGGTTATTTTGGCGGTTACCTGTTTTACCCTCGGCTCCACAAAAGATTAGGAGGCAGAGAAATACCTTAGTGTCACTCAAACAGGTATCAACAATTGGTTATCCTCTTTTCTACTTTATGATGTCATTTTTAAACCCACTAACCCATTAACAATACTTTGTAAAAGTGACCAAAAGATAAATAAAAAAGAGATAAAGAATACTTATTTCTTAAAGAGGTTTAAGTGCGAAATATTTGGATAGAATTATAGCGTGAATCACAGGACACAATTATCATATTTTGTCTTTCTCTTATTGCCATTTTCCCTGTATGATGGTTTTGTATTACCCCAAAGAAACTAAAACTGTATATAGTTTGTATTTGGCACGGCTAAGAATGTAGACAACAAAAAGTTAATCCGAAAAGATGATTGCGTTGTGTTATTTTGTGTTTACTATAAAGCAGAAATATAATATATATACTTTACCTTTATTTAAAGTGTAAGAAAAAGTAAATCATTTCTTGCAATATGTTACCGATTATTGCCTTTATGCATTATAGCCTAATGTGTATTCAATATCTTCACAGTTCCTTGACTTTTGGAAGGGTTACCATCCAATAAACCTTTTACAAAATCATGTCTTCTGTTTGTCTTAAATATACACTTCTTTTTAAGATGTCTAACAGGATTTACCTATATTCATACTTTTGCTCAATCTAATGGGCTTTTCTTAATGATTTGTCTCCCCCTAGTGTGTGAAAGCTGAATCGTTTTTGGGAACTTAAACAGAATTTCTGATCACAGTTGTTTTGATTTATATTATCTATAATAACAATTTAAAAACACTATTATTTGTAATAGTTGTACTATTATTTGTAATAGTTGTACTTTTTATTATTTGTAATAGTTGTACTTTTGACTTACTGTAATTTCCTTGATGTTCATCACAGAAAATACCTTCTTCACAAGTTCTCGAGGACAAGGGGAGCCAGCCATGATGCCTACATAACAAATAGAAAAGCATGTTAAATCCACAGCAATCAATTTTTTCAATATTCTCAAACGAATACTAGATATTGGCAGGGAAAAGACAATGAATCCTCAAACGGTCACTTCTTTTGTCCATCCATAGCAGAATATCAGCATTTTGCTTACCTGCCTCAGTGGATGACAAGTCATATTTAGCCAATTCTGGCTGACAAATCATGTCAACATACATGGTGGGGGTGCCGTAGATGAATGTGCACCTGTGAGAACAAATACAAATAAAACACATTTATTTTAGATAATAAATCTAGCATTACAATGAGTTTGTGGCTGTTTTCCTGGCTGATTTCCTCATGTTAAGGAGACACTTTACAAAATGTGCCAACATGCTATGATTTGTTCCTTTCTAATTTATTTCAACATGTTATAAAAACATCATGCTTTATTTTAATATAACATATGTGCTATGCGCTAGAATTTGAAAGTACGCAGCTGAAAAAAATCTGCCTCTTCCTTCAGACTTCCTTATAGAGCCCCTCCTCCAACACACACAAACGCGCACATAACCAATGAGGGCACGAGATAAATTTGTGCACAGATGGAAGGCTGACAGGCAGGTAGGCCATCCAGTTACTTTAGCCGGGTCAGCTAAAATGACTGGATGTTTTTTTATGTATTTATTGTCAAAGCATTTAATGTGTTCATTGCTATCGGGATGTTAAGAGCATTCCATGGAATATAACAAAAAGTGTTTCTGAAGAGAATTACCTACCCCACCTTTAAGTCACATCAAAGTGAATGTAAAGAGAGTCAGTGTGTGAGAACAGAATGCTCTTATCTTTCGCGTTTGATTTAGGTCAAAGGCAAAGTTTGACAATTTGGGAAAAAACGCTTGATTGCCAAGAGTTATAAGGAGATCGATACTCCTCTCATACCTTTTTTTCCTAAATTAGAAGCTCCATCCAGCAGCTGGTGAGCTTAGCACTAACACAGCTGGACAAATACTCAGTGCTTACACAGGGCAGGGGGTCACGGTATATTCTTCCTATATCACTCTTTCAGGCCGATCTTAACAGTACGGCTGCCTTAAATAAAAGTCCACTTCAACAACCATTCATTAGATCAACCTCACACTTGGCGAGTGTATAGCGAAGGACCAAAGGGAGTTTAGTATTCAAATCTACTGGACATTTCTTAGTGCTTTATGTACAAAATGTGTGGTGTATTAAGAGGGGGCCTAACTGTTGCACCACCAAACGGCATGCTTTCTGATACACCCTACAGTACATTCCATTACAGATGAAGAACGAAAGCGCGGATATCAAAAAGGGTCATATTCATCAGTAATTCATTTGACGACAGATGTTAAAGTAAACTGGCATGAAGCATTTACAGTAGCATGTATTGATATGTCTGGTACTCAACATGCCTTTGCAATGAAATAAGCCTGTCACAAGCAGAATAAATGGACAGGATTTAAGGAAGTCCGTTTTGAATCATCGTTTGGCCTTTTGGCTATCACGATTTTTGGAACCAGAAGCTGCACCACTGTAGAGTTCAGTAAAGCCAAATGCTGAACAAGACATTTCTACTCAACTAAAATGTTACAATTAACTTTCATTAAGTGAAAACTAACTGTTAATTGTTAAAGTTCTAAGATGCAAACAAGAAGAGCACCTCTTCCTTACAAATCAGGCCGTTAGCAACATGCTAATTACAAGGTAGTCTGCGATTAATCAAGTGAAAGGTAAGATCATTTTTTAAAACAAAAATCTAACTTTTTTATGCTACAAGTAGAGTCACACCTACTGGCCGTTACAAGAAAGGCAGGTTCAAGGGACTTCATCTTTGGGTTCACTTTTCAGACTTTGAGTTTGCAGCCGAGCCATATTTCAGCACATTTCTGTGAAGGGTCCATCAGCTCATGGTTGTGTTTATATTTTCTCTTGTGAGTGAGAGCGTGGGGAGGGGCTCCTTATTTTCATCTAAAGTACCAGACAGAGAATCAGCACTTTTGAAACAGGGCTGAAACAGAGGGGTTTATGGGATGCTACAATGCATGATCTGTTTGGTGTTTGGAGCCAAGCACTTCAGAGACATGTTTTGTATATATCTGTGAAAAACATTATAATAGGAGACCTTTAAAGCTAGAGTTTGCCTACAAGTGATTCTTGTTGATTCTCTTCTCTTTGTATGACTAAAAAACATGTGATATCTGATCTCCCTCAGGATCCGACACTAATGCATACCAGACTCAGCAGATGTGACCTCAAGCTGGAGCAAACACAAGCTACAGTAAAGCATATTTCTCCAGCCCTCTAACCTTTCAGCATACAGCTTTCCAGATATTTGATTTTCTTTCAAATAAAAAATATATATGCAGATTATTTTTAGTGCACAACTGCTTCTTGCTTGCACTTTGCGGTTGGATAATTTCTAAATGTAAGCCAGAGAAGTCTGAAAACCGGTTCTCACAGCAGTTTTGAGAAAGAAAGGGGATTATTTTAAGCACATGAAATCCTTTGTCACAGGCAGTAACAGGATATTAAAGATCAAACAGCTTTCTGTCCTACTAATTTCATATAATCCTTTTTAAGACTCCAGAATACATTAATGGACCTGGCCACGGATTGCTGACATTACCTTTCACTCTCCATAGCTGCTAAATTGGCCTTTCCATCGTACCCAGTGGAGGGAAAGACCAAGGAGACGCCATGGACGGCCATACAGAGCCCCCCCCCCACAGAGCCAAAGCAGTGGTACAGAGGCACAGGCAGACAGATCCGGGTGTGAGGCTGAGGGACAATATCAGGAGGCAGAAGGGACATCATTAGGGAAGCAATTTAAAAAGAAGGAGGATGATGCATCATAATGTATTGATAAACTACCACCCTGCTTGCAAAAGCATGTTTCTCCTTTATTATTTTAGACAAAAGTACACTATCACATTTCCATCCACAGTTTGGGGAAGGCCCCTTTCCTGTTTCAACATAACAATGCCCGTGTGCACTTTCCGATATGTTTTTCAAGGGTCTTGTGAAATAACTGAAATGGCATTGTAACAGTATATATGTTTTCTTAATAACAACTGTTGGAGCCAATTTGCTTTGGGTTGTGCATGGGGTTTGTCTGTGTGTGTGTGTGTGTGTGTGTGTGTGTGTGTGTGTGTGTGTGTGTGTGTGTGTGTGTGTGTGTGTGTGTGTGTGTGTGTGTGTGTGTGTGTGTGTGTGTGTGTGTGTGTGTGTGTGTGTGTGTGTGTGTGTGTGAACGCGTCATCGTCTAATCTGCGCACCTGGGAGCACGGGAGGTAATTAAGCTATATATGTGGGCACAGGTGATCAGTTGGGATGAGAGGTTAGAGAGGAAGCCACACGTTTTTCAACCGTGTTGACCGTGTCTGAGCGTGTGCGTGATTGTTATGTGATTTTAGATAGGCCTTCGTAAAAGAACATTTTAACTTTGTATAAAGAAATAAAGCATTACAAATGACGTCATGGTGGACTTCATCCTTCACCACAACACGCGTTGGGAACTCTGACTGCTAACCTCCACGAGTGGCCTTTATTGATGAGCGATCGCCGCTACAACAACAGATCCAATGCATAGGTCAAAGTCAACGCTTTTTTATTCATTTAAACAGCTGGTAACCGTTTTTAGAAAGCATTAATCAAACAGGGGAAATTATTCATTTTTTGGGGGCTTTACTTAAAAATGTAAGTAAAGAATCCTGCTGATGAAATATATGAAGATTTATCTCTGTTAATGGTTTTTAATACAATATCATTTTTGTTAAAAGACTTCCTTATTTTCAACTAATTTCTTTCTATTTAATTTGTTACATTAAATGTATTACTATAGTCAGGGGTGCACGTAACTTTCTCAGTGAGGTGCTCAGATGAGTACCTGGAGTCAGTGTTTCGTACGCCAACTTCTGGCTGCACTCAAAGTTATATGATGAAGCCCTCTGTATCGCGAACGTCAACGGGGAGGGGGGGGCTAGTGGAGTACTCCGTGACCACAGAGCGTGGCCGTTGTGATCAGCTGTTTTAGCGCAGTTCTCCAGTGAAGGGGGGGAGTCTCCCTTCGCAGCCTAGTTTTCCGTTGTACAGACCGACGTTAACAGCAGCCCCGTCTGTGCATATGGAGACCAACTCTGTCATCCGGTGATCTAACCGCCTTCTGGAAAAGCTTCACAAGTACGTCGGTCGGTACGCAAATGCGCTTAGTGACACAAGAGACAATACGCATTTCAGATTGTTGCCGCGCATGCGTACCAGCGTACCAGTTATGCTAATCAAATTCGGTATTTCCTTGTTGAATGAGTACAGTATTTGTGGCAGCAGGACATTGTGTGTGTGTGGCTTATTGATGCCTTTTTCATATTTTTTGGACAATAGTGAAGCTAAATGGTTCAGAAAATGAAATGTGTCCAGTTTTGATACACATGCAATACTTGTAACTACACACACATTTAGTGATGGTTGTGGTCCTGTTATGGATATGGATCTTCAATCCAGAACTCCATCTATACCCTGTTATCATTCTTCAAACCCTCTTCTGTTGCCTTCAAATATGCTCACTGATCAGAAGGCCTTAATTAAACTCTAAGATGATATATTGTGTGTAAAGACTCACCCTCCAGGTGTATCCCACTCTCTTTCCAACGGTATAGGCATTGTTGACGATGTTGTGATGAGACAGCGTGGCTCCCTTTGGAGCTCCAGTTGTGCCCTGGTAACAGACATAATTACGGAAATAAATGAAAACCATAAAAAGGTCTGATACTGTCCTTCAAGATTACTGAAAGGCTTCTTGATTTCTCTATGAACATGGTGAAGCCTACCTTCAGTCAATGACAAATTGTATCTAAAGTGTGTTCTTTTGTATTCTTAATAGCGTCACTTGATAGTTTGATCATTAGTATGACAAGTATATCACTTTGACCTTTGTCCTAATAGAAATAATAACATGAAAGGAAAACCTTGCACACTGTGAAAGACTTTTGTGGCCCTATATGCATTTCTATTTTATTAAGATAACATTTCAGCCCTCAGGCCTTCTTTAGGTCAAAAATCATTATCTTGTAGAAGGCCTGAGGTCCGAAATGTCATCTGAATAAGAGAAATATTCAAATGTAGTACTGTGCAAAACCTTTTTCCTTACTTTTATGTGCACTTTTATGTGTAACATGTCCAAAATGTGATCACAGTGCAACTTTTGTCAGTGTGCAAGCATTATACATCATGTCAAGGGTTAAAATATTCTCTGTTCAGTCTATATAAAGTTAGATCCAGTGTGCGCTTTCTCCCAGGAGATTCTGCCAGAAAGAAAGGAAACCTGGCATGTGTTCAACATGTTTCAGCGTGCACTGACCCCAATGGTGCTCTTTGAATTTCCTTAAAAAGGTAAAGAATGCAGGAAAATGCTGAAAACAAATGATAGATGTATACAGTGAGGAGGGGCTAACTTAAAAACAGCAAATGACAATGCTACATACTATTGCTTTAAGGGCAGCAGGAGTTACGCAACCATTACCGAGGTGAACTGGATGTTTATGGGGTCGTCAAAGGACAGCTTCCTCTGCAGATCCTGGAGCTGCTGCATGTACTGGCTGCTGCCGGCCTGCATCACGTCCTCCAGGAGAAGCATACCTGGCTGCCGACTATCCACAACGATCACAGAGCGGAGGTCTGGGAGTCTGAGGGGAAACATACAGACAACATCTGGGTCAATTCTTTCAAACTGAAGTGCTCCAAGGTACACAGCAATATTCAGCTTTGACTGTCTGTCTGCAATAGAAGCATGTTACTGATCAATCCCTGATTCCTGTATAGCCTAACTAATATTTCTGTAAATGTAGAATCAGGCTACATGCCCTCACACACTGAGGGCAGGAGTTCAAATCACCACTAGCATGGCATATTTCCTCAAAGACATTTTTTACATACCACCAATAATATCAAAGGCACTGTCTAGACCAGAATTTAAAGCAGCAACATTTATTTGAGGGAACAGAGAGTCAGCTCTCAAATTGGTCTGCCTGACTATCGTAGCGTATCTTCTGTCAGACTATAAGACTGTTCCATGAGACACATGTCTAAAGCCCTGTTCACACTAGGCATTATACGTCTCTGCGGGCAGCTCTATTTAGAAATTTGACATCACCCAAGAGGCAGCGAGAATGCATTTATAATTGATTATTTTACATTTGGCGCATGTTTTTGGTAGTGTGTACGGGATTGAGTCATGGGCAACTTTGAAGGAATGCTTGTGCAGGAAACAACTTCTTAAATAATATTGAACAAACTGTGGGAAGTAAATTAGCAACTAAAATAAAATGCTTAAGATCTGACAGTATCTCTGAAGAATCTTTAAACAACAATCACATGATTTAGCAAAAAAACAGAATTGAAGTTAAGCAAGATAACTAAGTCATTAATATCAGAAACATATTTTTATTATTTAGTTATTTGATAACTATTTACCATTTACATTCATGTTGCGAATTAGCATTAGGGTTTTTGGGATGCCCAGTCAAAATTGTAACCAAATCCAGTGAAAAATAGACAATTATTTGTGGCCTGGAATACCCAGAGTTCCAAAATGTAATAAATGCATAACGGAAAGCGCTATAAGATTTTGCGAGGGCACATGAATTGTACAGTATAAAAGTTTTCACATGATTTATTTCCAGATAATCCATAACTTGCAGGGAGTTCTTAGTGAGTGTACATGTTGGTATTGGTGAGCCCCAGCAGCTGTACCTGGCGCTCCTGATGTCTCCTGGGGTGGACGTCTCGATCTCTGGACATATCTGTCTCAGCATGTCACAGTACTTCTGAGTCCTGAACTCCGTAGGGCACACGATAGCTTTACACCCAACCTGTGGAGAGAGCAGCACATGATTCACTTTAATGTGAAACAGTCTCTGCGTGTCATAACAATAAAACGTATGTAAAAGTCGCCCACCTTCCGCAGTGCAAACTCCACTTCCTGCAGCTGGTACGCTGGGTTCACAGACACCTGTCGGGGGGAAACCATTAACAGTCGCTCAGACGGCAGAAAATGAAGGTTTAGAGATTAAAATGGACCACAGCCAAAACTATGACAATGTTAAGAACATATGTACCACCACTTGGGTGCAAATATTCCAGATCAACGTGTAAAATGTAATATTAATAAGGGAACACTTTTCCACTGCTTATGGGACTGCCCAAATATCAAAACATTCTGGAAAGATGAAAACTCTGTATTCTTGGTGATTCTAAATCTTAATAACACCACATAATAAAATTACTGTTTAAAAAAAAACCTTTCTCATTGTCTTGCGTTGGAGAAATTGACCTATGCTATAAAGGGAAATCCTGATGCCTTCTATCAAATATGAGAACATCCTTACAGTTTTTGGAAAGGAACTAGTTACGACCTGGTCAATCAGTAGGCAATATATGATTGTGATGTAGCTTCCTGTCTACCAGCTTTGTAACAAGGTCCACTTACATTATTTGTAATCATTAACAATAATGTAATAATCCTCGTTTGTGAATCAACTAGTGAGTGTTTGTGGCAGCAGGACAGTTTATGTTCAATCAAAATGAACTAGAGTGTGTGTGTGTGTGTGTGTGTGTGTGTGTGTGTGTGTGTGTGTGTGTGTGTGTGTGTGTGTGTGTGTGTGTGTGTGTGTGTGTGTGTGTGTGTGTGTGTGTGTGTGTGTGTGTGTGTGTGTGTGTGTGTGTGTGTGTGTGTGATCATGTTAATGATGTTGCTCATTGATGTTTTTTAAACTGTTTATGGACAAAAAAGAGCTCAAAGGCCCAGAGATAGAAGCCATAAAATCCTCCTGACAGCATTAACAAAGAGTTATGTCACCGTCTCTCTAATATTCTTTATGCCTTCCTGTTAATGCACTACGCTGTAGCCTTGACCCACCATTACAATGCCAGCTCTGGCTGTGGCGAACTGGAACAGGATCCATTCGTAAGTGTTGGGACCCCACATGCCGAGCCGGTCTCCTTTCTGCAGCCCAAGAGCCAGCAGCCCGGCTGCAGCCTGATCCACCTTCAGAGAGAGGAAACAACATAATCAGGTTAAACGTGTTCCCAAAAAATGTTTGTGTAGAAACGCTTCCTGGACTTCAATAGTTTTTGACATTTTTTGTATACTTGTATTGCGGCAGTGTTTGTGTTTAGGTCAAACAAGACAATGCCATGACAATAAAGGCGTTTTAAGTGTGTAGAGTGACTTAGAGTTGTACCATGTTTGTTGACTTGAATTGATAAAGAAAGCATGTCACTTTGACAAAACACATGCAGCGATGCAAGTCCATCAAATAAAGATACACATTCTCAAGGGCGCTTTATTCATCTAAGACTTTGGATTATTTTGATACAATTCTTTGATGCATCATGTCACCAGTAAACTACAATTGATCCTGTATTCCAAAAAAATATGAATTTTCTCTTAAAGTTCTTTGTAGTTTAAAATGCATTAATGTTTAGGCACCAACACCTTTTTTTAATGAATTAACAGCAGAGATGTTTCATGAAAGCTGCATTCTGATTATTATATTCCTTCTCTCTTTTTGCAAGATTAACAGTATCCCTTTTTAAGGTCACTGGGTGAAAGTTAACAAACTATACAGGACTGAACAGGCAAGTTATCTTGTTTCAGGTTGTATGTCGCCTCAACAACCTCCACCAATAGGAATCCACTATTTCACCTGAGCGCTGACACCCAGGGCGAAATCATTCCATACATTCTTGCATTCAAAGCGTGATTCCTTTGTATGCGAAGTGATGTATGAAGGCGCCTTGGAGCATATCAATAACTAAACCCAGTTGGCATGGTTGTGATGATTTAAATTTGATTAACCATTTAGTGGTTAATTCTATCTGCTAATTACTCATTGATGCATGGAAAGGCCTGCTTCCAGCTTTAATTGAGAGAGGGGAACAGGTTTGTAAAGTTAGTAAAATGAGGTTAAAGATTACTTTACAAATGTTTAACTGTAGAATGTAATTACAAGCATTTTGCAATTACCTTTATACTAACTCTTTTCACTGGAGTTCAGGTGCTAACATGTTATTGGTCTAGAGTGAATGCTGTGGAATAGTTTGAGAAGGTGATGCCATCCCCATAACTATCACTTTTAATGAGTTGTACAATTATACCATGATGGTGTAAACATTAACATTGAGAACAATGGCTGGGTGAACAAGTTTCTTAAAAAGGCACTCGGAAGTGGACCTACATCTTAAAGAGGTAGGCAATTATTTTAGAAGATTTTTTTGTTTTTTCCAAGTACATTGGAGCAAATCTGCTTGTTGCAAGACATCCCAATGCAGTCTGCAGTTGTTATAATAAGCCATAGTCAGAAGGGCTGCAGAATAAGAAAATAAAGCGGGTGACATTGATGAACACAGGACTTCCATGTTTGGATTCAAGCACCAAGTGTAGGGTTCTGGGCCTTTTCTAAAAACAAGCATTGCAGACAGGGCCACAATGTATTTGTCTCTTGGCATTCCAACATCCAACCTACAATTTGAGAAGAAAAAAACTCACATCCTTCTGAAGCTGTGCGAAGGTTTTGCGGACTCCATCTTGCAGGAAGACCACGGCCTCTCGGTCAGGGAAGCGCTCCACCGTCCTCAGCAGGGAGTCTCCTACCGTGGAGTGGAGCAGAGAGGTGGTGGTCGTGCCGTGGGCGTAGCTGGTGATGAGAGACGGGATGATGGGCGGGGAGTCCACATGGATGCCACTGCAGGGAAACACAATATATTTGTAGACACATGTTTTCTTAGTCGTCCATGTCAGTACGTAATACATTTGGACGGACAAAACAAGACATTTTAAGATGTTACCCAAGATTCAGAACAATTTCAATATTTTCTGATATTGTACAGACTAAACAACCAATCTATTAATTAAAAAATTATAATCAGCAGATTAGTCAATCATGAAGATAATAGTTTGCAGTGCACAAATTAAATGTCTTTTATCTTTCTCTAACTAAACGAAGAAAACAAAAAGTCTTGTTTGGGACAAAAATGTAATAAATTGGATCCTCCCATTAGGTATATGTATGGGTAATTAATAAACGTCTTCGTCTTGATTATGATGTTGATTAAATACTGATTTAATCCACTTTATATTATTAAAACTGTTCAAGACTTAATCAAAGAAAATGTGTATTTATTGTCAGGATGCTAAAACTGAACAGCTTCCTTGTTGAAACCCTCGTCAACTCAGCAACCTCCATTTCATCTCCTCTAGAAACTCATTTACAGGGGCTATCGTCAGCTGTTATAACGTTTATTGACATAATGGTTTGTTGATCTGATAAGGGAGAAGTCAAATGATAACGGTTTCCGCATGGGTTCAACTGGACTGTGAGCCCACCTTTCACACAGAAACACAATGACCCACAGGTTTCCGTGCAAAAGAACAACCTATTGAATATTTGTGAATAAATGATAAGAAATGAATAGCTCTTTAGGTTATAACAGGGCTGCACTGACTTGTAGCGTTACAATTAAGGTATTTTTTGCATATCCAGATTTCCATTTGATTATTTTCTATTCTGTTAATTGCCATAGACAATGTTAGCTAATCACAGTTGATCGTAACAGTGAAAAAACTCACAAACGTATAACGTGAATTAGGGCAGTGCCTTTTGTAAAGGGTCACGTGTTAAATAAAGGTTGTTAACCTCAAGTTCCTTACTCAATGGGTTTGATGTTTTAGCGTCATTATAACAATAAAGTAATAGAAGCTTTATTGTTTTTATGTGATACAGTATGTTTGGTTAGGTCATTATATACCAACCTAGTTGAGTGAAGTATAAAGTCATTCATTAAATGTACTTTAATGCTCACAATTGTTAGTAACCTGACTGACATATTAGAGGGAATCATATTGTTTACATCATTTAAAAAAGTTTGCCTCTTGCCATTTAAACATTTCCTTTAGCCATATTGGGATTTGGGGGAAATCTTCTTTATCTAGTGTTTGTATTACTGGAATCAAAATCAATGATTGCCTTTGTGATTCATGTTAATGTGATCAGCAGGCTGCAGGACTTACTGAATCAGTACATTGAGTGGGTTTAAATTATTACAAGAATATAGCCAGGGAGGGAGGGGGGGGGCATACTCATCTGAACACCTGCACAACAGGAAATAGAAACAATGTAAGAATTTGTATTTTGCATTTAGTCTCCTGTGGGGGACTGCAAAACCACATGCTGGTGCTTCTTTAAACTCCTCCCCTTCCTCCCACGTAGTTTTCATCTATGGTTTTCATCCCCCATTATTTGTACTACTGCTCATTATTTATAACATACCAAATACATAGAAGAGGAATGTATACAATGTTGTGTCAAGATTGTGCAAAGCATTTATGAGTAAGTCATAATTTTGTAGATTTGAGTTGTGACAGTCATGATTTTTCAAAGCACATTTTTGTTACATAGTCATAACAAAAGAGAACGTTTATGAAGGAATACATGGTTTATAATAACACAAGAGGAAAGTATCATTGTGTTAGAAAGTGATCAATCTTGACTGAGCATTATTCCTGTTATTTATCACGACATGATGTATCTCACCGACTCGCTGCAGGCAGGGCTGGATGATGGGTCCATGGTCTCTGCAAAAGTTTAAAAGATCTTGAAAAGCCACTGTTGCTCCGAAGAGTCTGTGAACACAGCGCAATCTTTGGGATCATTGTGTGCAGATGCAGATCACTGCGCCCCTGAACACAACACTTGAGCAGATTTCCACACTCCGTAAACAGAGAAGTTAACCAGAAGGACTTCCTGTGCACCGCTGGAGAGAACCACACTGACTGGGAACACTGGGAACGTCTCTCTTCTCAGTTCAACTGCAGCTTTTAGGCCCCTGCTCGGACCTTGATCCTTTACGTTTCACACAATTGCTGTGAGAGCAGCAGTCCTGTCCTGCTGGTGGAGCGCTACGCTGCAGGAAGACAAGTCTCAACAATTAGATGCACACCCTGACAGAGCTGCAGTGGTGTAAACAATTACTTGATTACAATTTTGAGGGACTTGTACTTTAAATCAAACAAACATAGATGAGAGTGTAAAATATAGTTACAATTAAAGGTAGGGTATGTAATTTTGGAGAAACCACCTCGAGATCGCTAGAATTTGAAAATACACGACCAGAGAAAATCTGCCACACATTATTTTATGGATTTTTTGTCAAAGCACTTGAGATATTCATTGCTATCGGGATGTTAAGAGCATTCCATGGAATATAACAAGTGTATCTCGAGCCGGTTTCTCAAACTTACATACCCTACCTTTAAAAGAAAATTATAAAAAAAACATGAAAGGACGAAAAAAAGTAGAGAACAATAAAAAGAGATGAAATACATAAAAGACAGTAAAAACAATAACAAAAAATACCATCAAATGTAGGTTTCAGGAGGATAAACATAGGGAAATATAAAACCAGCTCTAACTATATGCTTTTTGTTACTTTTGACTTCTATTCCATTACAATTCAGAGGTCAATTGTGTACTTTTACATTACTACATTTATAAATACTTACTTTGCAAATTTAAATCAGACTTTAGTTCCACCTGGAGTAAATTCACAAGCTACCCTGCAGTATACAAAGTCATTCAAATTAGCTGCACCTTTACCAGCTTTGAGAACACTTTCATGATCATTAATAATCAAATCATTTCATATTATTCTGAAATGGACCAATCTGCAGAATGAGTACTTTTACTTTTGATGCTCATACTTTACTTATATATTTTGAATGCAGGACCTTTAATTGTAACAGAGTACTCTTACACAGTGCTTCTACTTTTACTTAAATACAAGATCTGAGTACTTCTCCCACCTCTGCAGATACGTTTAACAGACATGTTTGAAGACATACAGTACTCTGCATGGATTAATCAACGTTTACTAAATTATTTTTCTCTCCTTTCTTTTATTTCTCGCCATAATAAGAAATAAGACACTTGGGATGTACCCCGTGTCAATGCAAGGAATGAAGGGATGTTGGAAAAACCTAACTATATTATCAAAGAACCAAGGTTATGTTCGGGAAGGCACAAGTAGAGTCCCTGTGGTTATCACACATTATCTGGAGAGTATACTGTCACACAGAAAAGGTCAACCTAACCCGTTTCAAGGAAAATGTCAAATTACTCCCTGTACAGAGTGTAGAGTAAGTCAAGAAACTGCACAAACTTTTTTTTTTACAGTTCTTTATTTTAAGCAAACACAGTGGGTTACATTGAGCCTTGTAGAGTAGATTATTACACCAAAGACACGCTATTACCGCAGGTCAACTTGTGTATCGCAACACAGACCCAGATCCTCTACCCCACTAACTGAAGTTTTCTGAAAGTCTTCCATCTTAAAACTCAAAACATTAAGTATTACAACACTAAAAGATTTCATTGCATACCACAATCAACATAAAATGGCAAGGCACGAGAATTATCGTGTTTTATCGTACAAATATATACACATGGGATTCATGTTAATAGAAATGAGTGGACAGGAAAGTGAGCATGAGCAGCCAGTGCATTTACTTCTGAGACTGGTAGCTGATACACCCATTATTTTTTGTCAAATCCAACCTTGGTCATATAGTCATTACATTGTCCAAGTTGATTTAGTCTGCAGTAAAAAAAACACGGGTGTAGTATCTATAATGCTCTAGTCCACATTCAGAACTCGGAACTGGTAAAACAAGTAGCTTGGCTAATATTAGCTGGAGTTGAGAGTTGACTTTAAATACTACAAAAAACAAAACTGCATCAAAAACAATACTAATGTTCGCTTATTAGAGCATTCGTCTTAGTTCTTTCTGATGTGTCGGTGTGTTGAGATCAAACTGTTAAACATCATTTATACTCGTATTCGCCATTGAACATGCAGACCACACCCTTCTTCATTACAGCTTGTATGAAAGGTGCTTTACAAACAAATGTCATGATCAATCATTAACTACATTTTGCACTGACATATCTTTAGAAGATAAAACATGCAGGATAAATATTCCCGCATTAAAATGTAGAAACAGTAAAAATACATTTACTGAACTTTTCTCAGCTGGGTTAAGAGAACAGTTCCTCTTTCAAACGATAGTAGAGCCCTTCTTTGGCCATGAGTTGTTCGTGGGTCCCTTCTTCTACTACGGCTCCCTTCTCGATGAAGATTATGTGATCTGCCTTCTCCACAGTCTTCAGCTGATGAGCCACAACCAGGACAGTCCGACCGCAGGTCAGAACCTCCTGCAGCACCTGAGACACAACCCAACACGTTACACCTGGGAATTCTAGCATTGCAGAAAGATGGCGGATACAAGTAAATGTTGTGTTGAGGATGGGTTGCATATACATTTTTTTTCTCCAATAATTTGCAATACAGTACAACAAAATTAACAATTCAGGTAAAGCAATATGGAAGTGGATTAAGGGTCCTGAAACACCAAACTGACTCCAGAGATTTAGGGGCAACACATCCACTTTTGTGTCTCCTCACGTGGTCTGCATCTTGGCCAAAAACTCCCATTTGAACACACCGCAAAGACTTCAGCCAACAGGCAACTATCGTGTACGTTCTGCGCCTGCATGAGAGGAAATGTACTCATCAATCAAAAAGGGAAACCGGAAAACATAGGATATTAAGTAAATTAGTGGTTGTTATTCTACAGCAATTGCCCACCATTTTCGGACCACTATCACCACTTCATTACAGATGGCTTGGTTTTTATAACAAATATTTGTGTATTGGAATGATCAGATGCGATAACTATGTGTGTGCTCTCGGTTTCACTCATTTGTTTGTTTTCCTTCCAGTACACTGATCAGCCAATCAGAGTGATTTATTTTGATGACAGGCTTGGCTGCCAATTTAACATGTCGGAATCTGCCGTCGTGGGTCGGGGAGCCTTAAGGTGATTGGAACAATAAAATAAAACATATCTTCTTTATCATCCAGGTTGTTTCGACATTCCAGCCCTGCCTCCAAAGTTATTAAAGCCAACTTGATGAGCAGGGAGCAGCTGTTTCAACCCGTTGGGAGAACAGCCTCTTTATGCATGCAGAGCACAAAGATGCCTTTCTTTTTGTGGATACTCTTCATGGGCTAATATCACATGCACTGGCCTAAGATTAGTTTTATGAAGCTCAGCGTAAGTTCAACCAGGAAGACCGTCTTTACTCATTCATTTACTATTTCTATCTTAATACTCTCTCTCCTTTCGATAAGTGATCGGGGGCATCACTCCCCAGCTAAACCAATCACTTCACTTTATTCCCACAAGCCTATCATAGCGCTCTGCTAAACCTTTAAATGTGACAGCTGTCATTTCCAAGTGACTCTACGCAACCCTCCTCCACCCCTTTTCACCTCCTGTTGCTCTGAATCCAGGCTCAAGCTAAGCCACTCCTCTTCAGACCGACCCCAACTATCCCTTCACCACCACCAGGGTCAAGCTAAGCCCCTCCTCTTCAGACCGACCCCAACTATCCCTTCACCACCATCAGTGTCTAGCCCCCGGGGGGGTTTCATCGGCTCGGTTCTTCCCCTCCCGAATGATACTCCCGCACAACGGGGCCTAATCGCCAAACACCATCACATTCATTTGTGTATTCCTGGCAATAAATATGTATTCTTACATCAAAACCGTCTCTCCTGATTGAAAGTCTATTATATGCACAACAGTTATAAACCATTTAAAACATATAATCCCAGGGTCTCTTCAAAAAAGTTAAAACTAAATGAGAATCTAAGACATGAAATAGTGTTAAATAAAATAGGAAATACAATATTATAAGTGTTTGGTAAATAATGATTGCATTTGAATATACTGAATATAAACATGAATTTAGTCAATGAGCCTCTGCAGGTGTGTAAACAGTTTGTAAAAGAGTGAGTGGAGTATAACAGTAAAGTGTTAAAGTATTATTTAAACACAAATGCATCCGACCAGTTCAAAAGAAAGGAACATCAGCTGGTTCATTTTTTGGGACTATGAACTCAGTTGAAAGGTCAAAATGATGAACCTGAGCTTGTTCATTTGAATCTGTGAGGAATTAACTCTGAGCTAGCTCTTGTAATGAATACAATGGAAGGAACACATAGTTAGCACATAATTACAAATAGAATAGAGAGATGGTCACAGTTATAAGTGGAATTGAACACATTTCTTCTATAAAAGCGCAAGTCATCCTAAGAACCATTCAAATTAAAATAAAAACTTCAAATCTGGCCTCGCTTTGCAACACACCTTTGAGTTAGGTCTTTACATCACTAAATCAGAACTCTGAGACATGAAGTAGAATTATAAGGGTGTTTGGTTTCGGAAAGGATACTCAAAAAAATATCGAGTGCTCCTGTGGTGGTGGATGTCATTAGAGGTATTTATTGTATTTGACTTACAGCATGCTGCACATCAACATCCAGTTTGCTGGTGGCCTCGTCCAGTATGATGACCTGCGGCTCCCGGACCAGAGCTCTGATGATGGCCAGGCTCTGCTTCTGTCCGTCTGACAGCTTACCACCACATTCCCCTATATCTGTAGAGACCAAACACAGACTTTAGGATTATGCAGATAATACAAATGTACTTAAAAAATGTTTAAATCAATATCACATCACATATGCTAGGATCAGGTTAATGCTTAACTACTTTCAAATCATATATCTTATTTTTTCCATCACACACTGCATCTCCCCAGATTTACACACTCGGTATTTTCTGTGTCTGTTACACGGCAGCTGTTTTCCCCCTATACATACTTAATATTTATCCTACATTGTCAGTGTAAGCTAATTTTTGTTTATAAATAACAACATAAAAATAAACCAGTCACATAATAAAAAAGAAAAATGAAAATCCTTTGCCCCCTCATGCTGTCCTCATAATATAATGCAATTACAGTTCATAGAAATACTGATCCTGCAATAAGCGGACAATTTAAATAACAAAAATGACATAATGTATCTTAGGGGCATTAAGTTGACAAAAAACAACATAACAAACGCATTTGACCTATAACTCCACCCCTTATAGGATGGAATTGAAAAACGAAGTACAATTGTATATGTACTATTCAGATCTAATTAATCTGATAAAAGACTTCTATGTTAAGTATTAAATATACTAAATATCTTTCCAATCTTCTGTACCTGAGTCATATTTGTTCTTGAGTTCAGAGATGAAGAGGTCTGCGTTGGCCTTCTTTGCAGCTTCCTCCACCCTCTCTAAGGTGCAGTCCTTCAGGCCGTACTCAATGTTGTACCTCAGAGAACCAGAAAACAGCACAGGGTTCTGGGATACTAGGGCCATCTAAAAAAAAAGTATATTGACTTACAAACTATTAAAAGTAAAGTGTTGGTGGACGCACATTCACCAAATACAATATTCTCATGAATGTATAATTGAAAAGCAAAGTAAAAAAAACACTTTTTAATCTCCAAATAAATCATCCATCCATCCATCTTCTCCCGCTTATCCGTGGTCGGGTCGCGGAGGAAGCAGTTCCAGCAGAGAGCCCCAAACTTTCTTTTTCCTGGCCACATCAACTAGCTCTGACTGGGGGATCCCAAGGCGCTCCCAGGCCAGCGAAGAGATATAATCCCTCCACCTGGCCCTAGGTCTACCCCTTGGTCTCTTCCCAGCTGGACGTGCCTAGAACACCTCCCTAGGGAGGCGCCCAGGTGGCATCCTAACTAGGTGCCCGACACCACCTCAACTGGCTCCTTTCAACGCGAAGGAGGAGCGGTTAAACTCCGAGTCCCTCCCGGATGACCAAACTTCTCACCTTATCCCTAAGGGAGACACCAGCCACCCTGCGGAGAAAACCCATCTCGGCCGCTTGTACCCACGATCTCGTTCTTTCGGTCATGACCCATCCTTCATGACCATAGGTGAGGGTAGGAACGAAAATGGCACGGTAGACAGAGAGCTTTGCCTTCTGGCTCAGCTCCCTTTTCGTCACAACGGTGCGGTATAGCGACTGCAGTACCGCTCCCACTAATCCGATTCTCCGACCCATCTCACGCTTCATTGTTCCCTCACTCGAGAACAAGACCCCGAGATACTTGAACTCCTTCACTTGGGGTAAGGACTCATTCCCTACTTGGAGTGGACAGTCCATCGGTTTCCTGCTGAGAACCATGGCCTCAGATTTGGAGGTGCCGATCCTCATCCCAGCCGCTTCACACTCGGTTGCGAACCGATCCAGTGAGTGCTGAAGGTCGCAAACCGATGAAGCCATTAGAGCCACATCATCTGCAAAAAGCAGTGGTGCAATCCTTAGTCCACCGAACTGCAGACCCCCTCCCCCACCACTATGCCTCGAAATCCTATCCATGTATATTACAAACAGGATTGGTGACAAAGCGCAGCCTTGGCGGAGGCCAACCCTCACCTGAAATGGGTCCGACTTACTGCCGAGGACCCGGACACAGCTCTCGCTTTGGGAGTACAGAGATTGGATGGCCCTGAGTAGAGACCCCCTCA
>NC_136910.1:19621779-19755662 GCF_949606895.1 Notothenia rossii
GACCGGAGTCACGCTGGCTGTGTGTGTAGTTCCAGCAAACATCCACTGATAAACTGCGATGTTAACAACCTCATGATAACCTCGTTTTTAACTCAGGATCATACCTGTGTTTAGTCTAGAACAGGTGTCTCAGACTCCAGGCCCGCGGGCCAGACGTGGCCCGCGAGACAGTTTCTCATGGCCCCTTTGTTGATCTCATGTAATAGTGTTAATCTGGCCCGCGCGTTTACGTTTGCGCTTTATATTTCAATTTAATTTTTCCCGCTGCTGCTGCTGCTGCTGGCAGGGAACTGCTGCGCGGAGTTCCCTCGCCCCTCCCCCCTCCGAGGGAACTCCGCCACCCGTCAATCAAATGCGCGCAGCGGAATCAATCCAGAGTGATCCAAAAGTGACAGAGTGGAAGCAAAATATATCGCCATGTCTTCATCAAAACTTTCAGGGAAAAGAAAAATCGATGATGACCACAGAACATTTCAGGAGAAGTGGGAGACTGAATATTTTTTTGTTGAGTACAGGGGAAATGCAACGTGTCTTATTTACACAGAGAAAATCGCTGTATACAAGGAGTATAACGTCAAACGTCACTACTCAACTAAACATACAGAGTATGCAAAATATGTCACGATTCTCATGTTATGTCACGTTTATAGTTTTGTAGGTTTGGGTGTTTTTGCTGTTTTCCATGTCATGTTTTCCTCTGGGTTATTGTCTGGTCCTTTTCCCTGTGTTTTCCTCTTGTCATTCGTTTCCCTGGTGTGTCTAATTGTCTGATTATGTACACCTGGGCCCCTGTGTTTTCTCCTCCCTCCTCACCTGTGTCTTATTGTGTGATTGAGTCTGGTGTGTATTTAAGTTCTGGGTTGTCTGTCTGTCTTGGTCGGTTCGTCTTGTTCCAGGACTAGTTCTGCGGTGAGTGTTCTGTTTGTCATTGTACACATATATCATAGCCTTGAAATAAAGGAAGTTTCAGTTTGTATCTGCATTTGGGTCATGCTTGTTTCACAAACCGTGACAGTACGAACCGACCAAAAAATGGGCCCAGCAGATCCGTTCGAGTCGGAATTATTAAATGTTTCCTTTTTTTTGGCTAACTGCTCGGATAGATGGAAGAGAGCACCCGGAGTTCAGCAGCGGGAGGCTGTATTGTCGGAGGCGCGCCAGATGGCTAGGGAGAAACCAGGTATGGTGAAGTTCTTACCTGGCTGGATTTCAAAGATCCTCCCTGTGTGTGATTCCCGGCCTGCTAGCCCCAGGCATGCTAGCTCCCGGCCTCCCAATTCCCAACCTGGCACCATACGCCTCGGTGGTTTCCGTCTGCAGTCAGCCCGTGCTTCTGCCCCAGTTCCTGCTCCTGTGCAGGAGTCATATTCTGGAACTCGTCTGGCTTATGGAGGTCCACGGAGTATTCAGGCGGCTGCTAAGAGGAGGAGTCGCAAGGCCAAGCAGGCAGCTCAAGCCCCAAGAGCCATGGTTCCGGCTCCAGAACCGGACCTTACAGCCATGTTTCCGGCTCCAGAACCGGACCTTACAGCCATGTTTCCAGCTCCAGAACCGGACCTTACAGCCATGGTCCCGGCTTCAGTGCCGGCTCCAGTAACCATGGTCCCGACTCCGGCTCCTCGTCACCTACTGACTCATCGGCCGACGCCAGCTCCTCGAGTCCTGTCGGCGTACCGGCCGACTCCAGCACCTCGTCTCCGGTTGGCTGTCTGTCCGACGCCAGCTCCCCGAGTCCTGTCGGCGTACCGGCCGACTCCAGCACCTCGTCTCCAGTTGGCTGTCCGTCCGACGCCAGCTCCCCGAGTCCTGTCGGCGTACCGGCCGACTCCAGCACCTCGTCTCCGGTTGGCTGTGCGTCCGACGCCAGCTCCCCGTGTCCTGATGGCTGTCCGTCCGACGCCAACTCCATGTCTTGTCACGTTGGAGGTCCAGCAGACTACTCTTCTGCCGGGGGTCCTGCCAACCCCATGTCCTGAGCCGTTGGAGGTCCCGCAGACTGCTCTTCTGCCGGGGGTTCTGCCAACCCCATGTCCTGTGCCGTTGGAGGTCCCGCAGACTACTCTTCTGCCGGGGGGCCTGCCAACTCCATGTCGTGTCCCGTTGGAGGTCCTGCAGACTACTCTTCTGCCGGGGGTCCTGCCAACCCCATGTCCTGAGCCGTTGGAGGTCCCGCAGACTGCTCTTCTGCCGGGGGTCCTGCCAACTCCATGTCTTGCCACTTTGGAGGTCCCGCCGACTACTCTTCCGCTGGGGGTCCTGCCAACTCCATGTCCTGTCGCGTTGGGGATTCCGCCGACTGCTCTCCTGCCGGGGGTCCTGCCGGTCCTGTGTCCTCTTCCATGGGGGATCTTGCCGACACCGGCTCCTGACCGGCCTCCGGAGCTGTCTGGTCTTCACCCCTCCTCGGACTCTGCCTTGCCCCCGGGCCATCCGCCCGAGATTCCCTCCATGGACTCTGCCTTGCCCCCGGGCCGTCCGCCCGAATTCCCCTTTTGAACTCTGCCTTGCCCCCGGGCCGTCCGCCCGAATTCCCCTTTTTTGAACTCTGCCTTGTCCCCGGGCCGTCCGCCCGAGACCCGTCCTCCAGACCCCCTCCACCCACCCTGCTGGATTTTTGTTTTTTTGGGACGTCTGGAATCCGTCCCTTGAGGGGGGGGGGGTTATGTCACGATTCTCATGTTATGTCACGTTTATAGTTTTGTAGGTTTGGGTGTTTTTGCTGTTTTCCATGTCATGTTTTCCTCTGGGTTATTGTCTGGTCCTTTTCCGTGTGTTTTCCTCTTGTCATTAGTTTCCCTGGTGTGTCTAATTGTCTGATTATGTTCACCTGGGCCCCTGTGTTTTCTCCTCCCTCCTCACCTGTGTCTTATTGTGTGATTGAGTCTGGTGTGTATTTAAGTTCTGGGTTGTCTGTCTGTCTTGGTCGGTTCGTCTTGTTCCAGGACTAGTTCTGCGGTGAGTGTTCTGTTTGTCATTGTACACATATATCATAGCCTTGAAATAAAGGAAGTTGCAGTTTGTATCTGCATTTGGGTCCTGCTTGTTTCACAAACCGTGACAAAATACCTGGGAGATGAGAGAGAAAAAAGTCACAGAGCTAAAAAGAATTCTATGGAAGCAACAAAATCTCTTCAAGAAAGAAAGCAATGAGGCTGATTTAGCAGTCGAAGCTAGCTATGTGGTGAGTGAGATGATTGCTAGGGCGGGAAAGCCGTTTACGGAAGGCGAGTTTGTAAAAAAATGCACGTTGCAGGCTGCAAGTATAGTCTGTCCGGAAAAGAAGGGTCAGTTCAACATCAGCCTGTCAGCTAACACAGTGGCAGAGCGCATTTCTGACTTATCAAGCGACATATATGATCAGCTGTGCGACAAAGCCAAACTTTTCCGTGAATACTCTGTGGCTCTTGATGAGAGCACAGACATCACTGACACCGCTCAGCTTGCAATGTATGTCCGTGGTGTTGATGACAATTTTGAAGTGACAGAGGAGTTGCTTACAGTGAAACCAATGCATGGCCAGACCACCGCTCAGGAGATATTTCAGCAACTGTGTGATGCCATTGCGGATATCGGTCTGCCATGGAAGAGGTTTGTTGGAATTACGACGGACGGAGCGCCATCAATGACAGGGAGAAAAAACGGGCTCGTGGCACTTGTTCAAAGAAAACTGGAGGAGGAGGGTGTGGAGGAGGCTATTGCTCTGCACTGCATTATCCATCAGCAGGCCCTTTGCAGCAAATGCTTGAAGTTTGACAATGTGATGTCTGTCGTTGTGAAATGCATCAACCATATCAGATCCAGGGGCTTAAAGCACCGCCAGTTCCGTGCTTTTTTGGAGGAAATTGAGTCAGAATATGAGGATGTGCTCTACTTCACAGAGGTACGTTGGCTCAGCAGGGGAAACGTCCTGAAGAGGTTTTTTGAGTTGAGAACAGAACTGAAAGTATTCATGCTGGAGAAGGGTGGGATGGCTGTTCCCGAGCTGAGTGATCCCAAATGGCTCATGGACTTAGCTTTTCTTGTTGACATCACGCAGGAGCTGAATGCTCTGAATAAGAAGTTACAGGGCCAGGGCCAGCTTGTTAGTGCAGCATATGACAATGTCAGAGCATTCTCTACAAAACTGATGTTATGGAAAGCCCAGCTCCCTCAGAAAAACCTCTGACATTTCCCAGCATGCAAGGCTCTCATGGACAGGGGCACAGCATTCAGTGGTGAGAAGTATATTGATGCCATTGTGAAGCCACAGGAGGAATTCGATCAGCGGTTTGCAGACTTCAAGACACACAGAGCCACTTTCCAAATGTTTGCAGACCCCTTCTCCTTTGATGTGGAAAATGCCCCTGGTGTGCTTCAAATGGAGCTCATCGACCTGCAGTGCAATTATGAGCTCAAAGCCATGTTCAGGGAAGTGAATGGGAAAGCAGACAAGCTTGGACAGTTCATGAGAGAATTGCCCCCCTCCTTCCCTGAGATTTCCAGGATGTTCAAGCGGACCATGTGCCTTTTTGGGAGCACATATATGTGTGAACAGCTCTTCTCCACCATGAACTTCAATAAGTCAAAGTACAGGTCCAGACTTACTGATGCACATCTTCAAGCCATACTGAGGGTTTCAACTGCTTCCTCCCTCAAACCAAATGTGGCTCAGCTGTGTGAGAGGAAGCGCTGCCAGGTCTCTACCAGCAAGGAGTAGGCAAGAAAGAGCAACTGTACATAGTTATATTGTGAAGAACAGTTCATGTTAAGAAGATGTTGAAGAACTGTTAATGTTGTATTTTTTAATAAATGTTTTGCGGAATACTTGAAGCGGCCCAGACTTGCCCAGACTCTACGTCCAGCGGCCCCCAGGTAATTTGAGTCTGAGACCCCTGGTCTAGAACAAGGCAAATGTGTGTATTTTATTATAAAAATGTGTATATTTACAGACTGTTGCAAAAACTAAGAAGCTTATAAACATCAGGTTTAAAACTAAAAGAGCTTTACAAAAAACACAATTAAAAGATTTTATTTGATATATTTATAATATATATTTATATTTATAGTTTTATTTGAGTTATTAATTTACATTTTTTGTCAAAGAGATGCTGATTTGAAACCGTTGTTACATACAGTTACGGCATTTCCTGTTTCTGCCGGAGAGAGGGGAGTTTGTCCCAAAACTTGCTGCTGTATTTACTCCCTCCACCTGACAGGAGGGAGCCTCGTTGAGCTGCGAGTGTGGCTACAGACGGAGTTCACTCCGTCACGGAGGGGTAGCGTCGAGGGAGTGGTTTGGGATTGGGCCTTAGTTTGTGTGTGTGCTCATCGCGAAACTCAGCCTGAACTCAACCTGAACTCAGGGTTTGTGACTTTGCAGACCGTTTACATGCAGAAAAAGCTACATAACACACAAGAGGACGGGTAATAACTGGAAAAGCATGACATGGGACCTTTAAAAATACTTAGTTAAAGTACTAGTTTCTCAAAATAGTACTTAATGTACTTGAGTAAATGTACTTTAAACCACTGGAGGTTTTTACTGTAGGCCTATATGTTTGTGATTATAGCAATTAAGTAAACACAATGCATTTCTTATTGTACTTAAATATTAAAAGTATATAAGTAACACTCACAATAAACACAACATTATGTAGAAATGTATGTTGTTCAGTGCCTAATTAACATTTAACCTGAGTAAAACCAGAAATATGAATTATGTTAGCTGACAGCATGCCTGCAACAATATCACCAAATGCACCCCGTTACGTTTAGTTTAGCGAACCCTCATAACTTTATGAATTCGTAACTTTTTTGTATACTTTTTTAATGTAGTGGTGTTAATCCTGCTAGCTAGTGTTCGATAATAACTCCTAAAACACTTGTTGATAAGATTATAGGGTTGCTTACGCCTTCGCTGCTGTTTGATAATACGCTTAACAAACCTGTGGCACACAATAGTCCCATATATTTCAGGTAATAAGGTGTATTTGTAGGACTTACCGTGTGTTTCCCCTCACAGAGTCCCCATTTAGCTAACTGCTATAGGCTACTTTTAGTTTCACTTTCAGATGGGTGACGTATGCTTTATCTGTACCGTCTCCGTACACGTCTCCTTTCTCATGAAACAAGGCGACATTACACGACATAGAGCATAGAATCATAGCCTTATCTTGAGCTTTACGCTTTCATTTGCACTTCCTTTAACCAAGGATGTATAAAGACAAGAGAATAGTCAATGAGCAGCAGCCGTTACACATTATGGCCAAAAGATGGCGGCAGTTCTCATCTGTGGGTGTTTCTCAATCGCGAGGATGCTGGCTTGGTAGTCGCGTACTTCCAAGTCACTTCCTTCAGAAACGAAGCAAGTATGCTTCCAAGCCACGGCTTCGGAAAACAAAGAAGAATGGGACAGGCTAACAAGTGTGCCACTCTCTCTAACGGTTTCAACATAAACTGTACCGAAAATAAATACCTCACGATGTCTATCTAATTATGAACTTGCTTTACTTTCACGAAACACATTTTTGGTGGTAACAAAGTAACATATTTACCAACACATGTTCCACGCCACTACATACTTACATCTAAATGTGTGCTGCGTCAAGGGTTTTTGAAATTGGTCCGTGCGCAAAGCATTGTGGGGATTTTAAGGACGCGAAGTCTACCCATGTGCAGCCTCGAAATTTCCGCCAAACTAAGGACGCGGCCTCGGTGGAATTCCAAGTACGCTGGACATTGGAACGGCCCTGCTGCGCCACTTGATGACGTAGCATCCTTGAAATATTGGCTTGGAAGCCAGTTTCCTCGAGATTGAGAAACGGCCTGTGTTCCTGGAGAAGTCATCTTTCAAAACAGCTGAGGTAGAAGAACTGGAGTACTTACATATTTAACCATAGTCTCTGTATTTACTTAGTAAAGCAGACTTTTTAGAAAATGAACCATAATTACTTGGAACTGATGGATCATTTTTGATAAAAGTAAGAATCCTGTATTCAAAATCATAATTAAGTGAAACTACAGAAGTAGCCTAGCATCCGAAATACTGGAAGTACCAGTAGGCCACTTTTTTATTTCATTTTTTCATTTTGTATTCATCTATTCAATGTAGTTGGTCACTTTTTATAGTGAAGTGGTATGAAGTGGTGACGTAGGGTGATGGAAAGTAACTAAGTAACATGTGCAACTTTGAGTTACTTTCGATCAACTAATCGAAATTCTGATCTACTAGGCGAAGATAGGATCAGATTGTATTGAATTTCGAACCTAGGGGAAAACATTAATTAATTAATTCCTCTATTATTACAAAATGGGACATTCTGCAAAACTTGTTATTTTACATTTGGAACTTAACAAATATTTTGACGATTACACTTTAATTTAAGTAGCTTACATGCATGATTCTTCTTTTTAACAGTTATTGTACACTGATATTTCTAAGTTTACTTAAGTGATATAACTTTATCCACCCATGCATTTCAGGATAGTTGTTATTATTGGTTTATAATTATTGTTGTCCATCACATTACATTGATTTTGCAGCTGGTAAATGTATTTAGCACTCAAAGTGCTTTAACACAAGTCAGCACTCACCCATTCACACCCAAATGTAAACACTGGTATCAGAAAGGTGTTCATACAAAGTGTCGTCTGCTCAATATGATAGATTAGCAATCACACTCATTGCTATGCCCTCCAGAGGAATTTTGGATTTAGTGCATTTTAACATATTGAGGATGAAAGCACTGACCTGAAAGGGGTGATTTGGTTTTTGATGATTGCATTTATGCACATAATACATGTTTGGATTTTCACCGAATAAAACACAGAGAAAAACGTTAATATTCAAACATTTATTCTCCCCTACCCCCTGTTCAAAATGTATAAATAAAGAATTTATAATAAAAGGTATAATTTGGCCCAAAGCAATACTAGCCTTGACAAATTAACATTAATCCTGTCATTGCAGAGAAACGTCTCTTTTTTGTTTACTGCACTTCAGCTCACAGCTGACATTTTCAGTCACATCTGACACAAAACAGTCTCACTGGTTCGTTTATCAAAAGATAAGTCTGTCATACAATAGCTGATTAGGGCTAAGGTAAACTCAGTTACAGTGTGTTAAAACTCCTTAGTGCCATACAAAACATTACTCTCAAGAAAATGATATAACATGAAATAATTTGCCTCTATCCTCAAGAGAGGGCTCCATACTTTCATATGGTTTAAATGCAGCAGTTCTATAAAAAGGCACTGTTCCATTAAGGAAAGAAAGCATGTGAAACACTAAACAAACATGATTAATTGCTGCTTATACAGTACAAATGCTTCATTTTTCTACATGTCACAGTAAACAACAAAGAGATGTAATGATCTAAAGCAGACCATTAATATGTGTGTTATGCTCAGCATGCGGTGTGTAATGCCTCCACAATACATAAGATAAACACATTCCTACTTAAGATGTCAAAACACTGAAGAAAATATATTTAACATGTCAAAACACTTATTAACCGATTTCTTCTTCCTGACTGATAAAGGCCTACAGTAACACGTCTCAAGCTATTGCTAGTAAAAGGATACATAGGATGATATTCTATATTCTTCTCAATCCCACATACACTGAACTGCTGCCACATTTCTAACTAAAGGAAGAAATGTGGAATAATCCGCCGCTAAAAGTCGTCCCAACAAAAGCATGATTTCTGCCTTTTTGAGTAATATTTGGTGTGTAGCCGATTACTGAGGCCATAAAAAACGAATTGATATATTTGTGACCTGTTTGCAAAAAAGTTATGTGCTGCTTTATCTTTTAAATTGAAACAAAGCGCTCAACTGGTACCGTGTCACTTATAAGGTTATCAACTAATCATACATAATGTGGACCTGAATATATATATTTTTTGTACAATATATGGACATGACCTCGATATATTGTTTTACATGCATTTGCTTACAATAAATGGTGCTAACATTTTAACATATGAAAGAATAAAGGTTTTTTCCTATTATAACAAGATTTGGGCATTAAGCTGATGCTGCATATTTCTTATTAACAGTACATTCATTTTTATTTTTTATGATCTTTTATTTATTTAGAAAATTATTTTCTTTTACATCCTTATTCCAATTTCGGAATATTCTTAAGAATTGGCGATAATAGCTCTTTTAAATGGTGAGCTTGCCTTATTGTTCTGTTGTATTATCATCTGCATAAAGTGGTCTTGAAATTAAATAAATACAAGTTAATTGCAATATTCTTCTGGGATAAAATATTGTTCAACATAAATATTTATCCTGATAGGGGATGAGGGCCTTTAGGTGGTCATCATGTTGAGGCACTGAGTGGAGGAGTAGTACAATCTGAATTATATGAGTTCTTATTGCACATTCAAGGCCCAAATCCTTAAAGAAATGTGCATTTAATGAAATAACCAGAAATTATTTTACACTAGGTAGCTAGGACAAATATAGAATAATCACACCATCTTTTTCTTTAACTCTTATTGAAGCACTCAGTGAGCGACTTCACTCAACTATGTTTGCCATCACTTTGATTTCACCCATTTATATTTCTACTTAGTTTGTTTGTTATACTGTATCATTTAACAGCAGCTAACCAGACCTATTGATAATCATATACTATCATCATTAAAAACACTCCAGCAAACATTCAGTGATTTCTTCAACAAAGGATCATGTATGTAACTTGGCTTGATAAAGTGAGATACCTCATGTGAGATAGATTGTGTGATCACATTGATAGGACCAGCAGCATATTTGCAATAAATAGTACAATCACTGTAGTTGTTAAGTGCACACCTGTTCATTTTGGTATAAAGGTTGTCGAACATTAATTATTCATTGTGGTTCGTCTTGACTTTTATGGCGCACCAGATGGCGGGAAAGTAAACAGTGCAACATCTGGAGCACCGAGCTGGCTGGTGCAAACATCCGGAAACAATCTGGAAAGCTGATTGAGTTTGTGATGTGTGTTAGAGGAGGGGGGGGAGGGGTTCAGACGCTGGAGGTGTCTCCTTCACACGAGGCCTTGTCTTTGTCTCCCTCTGTGGGCACGCTGCGGTACTGGCAGTCCGGAGCCAGGTCCACAGCAGGTCTGGCTGCTTCAGGCAGAGGGGACGGGGGACCCTGCTTCGACAACTTCCTGTCCCTTTTGTCCAGCCAGCTAAACGCCACAATGAGGAACACGCCGGAGGAAGCAACCACGGCACTGCAGGCGAAGAATACGTGGTAGTACTCGCCCGTCCTGTCGATCAGGACTCCTACAACAACAAGAAACATCATCCATTATGTTTTGTCTTTTATGGGTAACATTTGTTTAAAAAAGGTATTTTCTATTGTTGTATAATTCCCTTAAAAGAACAGGGAAACTTTCATAATAAGGTTCCTAAAAGAGCTTTAACATTTGGTAAATACACAAACAAATTAAGACAGTGTTATTTGGTAGAATCAGGGTTCGAGTTATGTGGGAGCCAATGGGAGCTGAGCTCCCATAAGGAGGGGTCTAAGCTCCCACGGACGCAGTGAAATCATACATCTGTGGGGGTTGCTAATACATTACCAACAACCATTATTTTAAATCACAAATAATGCATGTGTCAATGTAATGAGTGTTATTTACGTTAACAAGGTAAATAGGCTAAAAGAAAAACATGTTTTCCAAAAGAACTACGCATCTCTTGAATAACAATATGCCTACATTATTGCACAATCTATGCCTGTGAGCGTGCTGCGCGAGCCGAGATGATGTGTGTGTGCGTAGTTGAACCTTTTCATATTTAAGTTTGTAGCAAGTAGAGGGCTGCTGGCAGGCCCGGACTGGCCATCGGTAGGACCGGGAGGTTTCCCGATGGCCTGGCGATTTTTTCTTTTTGTATGTATTGTGAACGCAACGCTGTGCAAATGAGGGTTTGCCTCACACAGGGTGATTTTCTGTCTACACTATGTGGCATCTGTTTCATATGGGTGTTTCCATAGATCTAGTCTCTTTATTTCCCCCTCAAAGTGCACCAGATTGATGCATTTAACTCCAAAATGTAAAAACAAATCTTACCGGGGGGGCATGTTTTAAAAACCCTCTTAGAGCTCAGTTTATAACTCGAACCCTGGGTAGAATTGTTTTACTTTAATGAGTTGCTAGGGCAAGAGATGAATGAAAGGATAGGAAAGATGGTTGTGCTTTAACAACAGGATTCATAGTGGAATAGTACCGAACCCAAAGTCTTTTTTATTTAAAGTATAAACTTGAAAATCAAAAATGTTTGAAACATATTTTGGGGCACTAAATTCTGTTTAGTTTTTCAATCTCTCAAATGTCTGATTTATTTTTATTTTTGTTTAACTAATTTTTATTTCAGTTACAGCAACTTCAAACAATCATAACCAGTCATTCATTTCCCCGAGCTGTATCTATATGGTTAATAGATGATTTCATCGAGTTAAAAAATTAAGTTTATAAACCACTTCAGCTACAATGCCAATCATTAGGAATAAAGAGATTCATAGTCCAAGAAAGAATGGAGTGTTTTTAGGAAAGTGTGTAATGCTATGAGTGTGTGTATATGGCTAAAGACATACAATGACAACATTAAGTGTATGGTTCAAAATGTACATACACGGATTAAGATCACATCCCCCTATTTATATTGCCATAACAGGGCTCCACCTTTTAAATAAATACATCAAATAGGTCGAAGAGGTAGTAACTGACCTACAGTCTGTTAGTCACTGTCAGCTAAGTATGCTAACATGTTAACTGTGTCTGCAGGCAAATGTATTCTTCAACACATATAAACAAATGAGGTCTACAACTGTGAGTGAATAATGATTAACACATATTTGCATTCATGAAAATGGAGAAGCTCTTTCAGGAAAAAGCTTTGGCTTTTAAACTCAGCGCAACTATAATACCCCAGCAACAACAGGCCTGACATTAACATTTAGAAAAATATATATTTTACTTAACTTTTATAGTTTTTAGCCATTCAAGTATATTTTATTTTATATATTTCTTACCATTAAATACAATATCCATACGATGATATGCATTTAATAAATTCTCTTCTCAACAATATGTTTCTAATTTTTATTTATTTTAAGGTTTTATTTTCCATCTTATTTTGCTTTTTGTTTGTGTCTAAGACTTTCCCTGTTTTTATGTTAATTTTTACGTTAAAAAACTATTATATATATATTTTTAAATATTCAAGTTTTTATTATTATTATTATACTTTTTATTCGTCTCAAACCTTTCCTTTTTTTTGCACAATAATTAATACCAAAAAAGTACATTATATTGCAGGAAACTATGGACTTATAAAGAATTTGTTGACCCACAAAATAAAATGTTTTCCTTTTGTAATAGAGTATTTTCCTTTATTAGTAACCTAATCCTTTTTGTTCAGTTGTGTCAGAATCCCAGCGTGTGTGATCGTGTGTTGACTCGTATCTGAGGTTACATCACGGCCTGGCTATTAGAGCACTGAGACTAACATGGAGCATACCTGTCATCTGAGACGAGGAGGCCTCTGCCCTTTCCCCGCTCTGCTCCACAACATGAATTACACCCCCCCCCCCCCCTCCAGCATTAGACGCAGACTTGTTTCATACTGGATAATTTAACCGTGCTGAGTATGACGATGTTATTTACAGCAACAGACTCGAGCAGGAGGGGCGGAGCTGTCTATTGCTACGTGTATTGCCATTCTCATAACCAACCAAAAGCACAAACATGGCAGTAAAACACATGCAGTGACACATGCAGGTCATCTGACTTCATGTGTTTTGTAAGTTTAAAGGTCCCGTGTCATGCTTTTCCGGTTATTACCCGTCCCCTTGTGTGTTATGAAGGTTTTTCTGCATGTAAACGATCTGCAGAGTCACAAACCCTCAAAGTACACCCTGTAGCGAGTAAAACTCTAACACAGAAAAGACCTGTCTATGCTGCCCCAGAACGCCTCGTTGGAGATTTCTCTTTTTCCATTTGTTTCTTCCAGGAAACGCATGACGTCATGCGGTTCGTCATAACTGGCAATGTTGTTTATTTGACCATGGCACTGCACCGTTACATCATTTCCTGATCAAAAATTCAAGATTACAATATTTAAACAGCTACTTAAGGTCACTTAAGGTGTGACTGCTTTGACATTTGAAATCCAGGAACATACGCTCAACAGGAACAATGTTTACTAAGGTAATACAGTGGGGCAAAAAAGTATTTAGTCAGCCACCAATTGTGCAAGTTCTCCCACTTAAAAAGATGAGAGGCCTGTACATTTCATCCTAGGTACACTTCAACTATGAGAGACAGAATGGGGGGAAAGAATCCAGGAAATCACATTATAGGATTTGTAATGAATTAATTGGTAAATTCCACGGTAAAATAAGTATTTGGTCACCTACAAACAAACAAGATTTCTGGCTCTCACCGACCTGTAACTTCTTCTTTAAGAGCCTCCTCTGTCCTCCACTTGTTAACTGTATTAATGGCACCTGTTTGAACTCGTTATCAGTATAAAAGACACCTGTCCACAACCTCAAACAGTCACACTCCAAACTCCACTATGGCCAAGACCAAAGAGCTGTCAAAGGACACCAAAAACAAAATTGTAGACCTGCACCAGGCTGGGAAGACTGAATCTACAATAGGTAAGCAGCTTAGTGTGAAGAAATTAACTGTGGGAGCAATTATTAGAAAATGGAAGACATACAAGACCACTGATAATCTCCCTCGATCTGGGGCTCCACGCAAGATCTCACCCCGTGGGGTCAAAATGATCACAAGAACGGTGAGCAAAAATCCCAGAACCACACCTAGTCAAAGACCTGCAGAGAGCTGGGACCAAAGTAACAAAGGCTACCATCAGTAACACACTACGCCGCCAGGGACTCAAATCCTGCAGTGCCAGACGTGTCCCCCTGCTTAAGCCAGTACATGTCCAGGCCCGTCTGAAGTTTGCAAGAGGGCATTTAGATGATCCAGAAGAGGATTGGGAGAATGTCATATGGTCAGATGAAACCAAAATATAACTTTTTGGTAAAAACTCAACTAGACGTGTTTGGAGGAGAAAGAATGCTGAGTTGCATCCAAAGAACACCATACCTACTGTGAAACATGGGGGTGGAAACATCATGCTTTGGGGCTGTTTTTCTGCAAAGGGACCAGGACGACTGATCCGTGTAAAGGAAAGAATGAATGGGGCCATGTATCGTGAGATTTTGAGTGACAACCTCCTTCCATCAGCAAGGGCATTGAAGATGAAACGTGGCTGGGTCTTTCAGCATGACAATGATCCCAAACACACCGCCCGGGCAACGAAGGAGTGGCTTCGTAAGAAGCATTTCAAGGTCCTGGAGTGGCCTAGCCAGTCTCCAGATCTCAACCCCATAGAAAATCTTTGGAGGGAGTTGAAAGTCCGTGTTGCCCAGCGACAGCCCCAAAACATCACTGCTCTAGAGGAGATCTGCATGGAGGAATGGGCCAAAATACCAGCAACAGTGTGTGAAAACCTTGTGAAGACTTACAGAAAACGTTTGACCTCTGTCATTGCCAACAAAGGGTATACAACAAAGTATTGAGATGAACTTTTGTTATTTACCAAATACTTATTTTCCACCATAATTTGCAAATAAATTCTTTAAAAATCAGACAATGTGATTTTCTGGATTTGTTTTTCTCATTTTGTCTCTCATAGTTGAGGTATACCTAGGATGAAAATTACAGGCCTCTCATCTTTTTAAGTGGGAGAACTTGCACAGTTGGTGGCTGACTAAATACTTGTTTGCCCCACTGTAAATCAAGGTGAGGATTTTGTCATTTTTTCATAGACTTGGCAACTGCTCTTCTTTTTGCAACTGCTGCATATGTTTTAACTGGATTATTGAATTACGTCATCCTAGGTGTTGATCTTCAAATCAGGAAAGAAGGAGATCGAACGTCAAGAACATTTGGGCTAACACCGATGTTTAACAGACTTCTTATACAACTGAACTGGGCGCCAAAAAGAGTCGGAAAAACACATTTTAAACATGAAATATGTCTTTTGTGTTTTCACCAATTTGTTTCTGTTGGATGAATTCTAACAGGGAGAGCTGACTGTAATGAGGCCAGTAATGATGAAGACAGCAACTCCCATAATGCAAAAGCAAACTCCTTCTGTTATTGTTTGGATTAAGAGATTCCTAGCAGCAGAAAAGTGCACTTAAACCCATAGTGCAATTCACAAAGGAAATAGGTTTTCAAACTGCAGATGGTGGTCAGTTTATTATGATGAATCAAAACATTGTTGATTGATGTGTGCATCCTTTTCCAGTTCAAAACAAAAAGTACATTATTTCTTGTACTCTAACTGCAGTACATTACTAGTATGTAATTAGGACACAGCAGCTGTTGGGGGTTTCACCCCTGCCGTCTAACCCAACCAATACATCTTCCTTCAGGGCAGCTCTCTCATTAATAAAACTGTTTCTACCAAAGACTAAAATCTGCCAGAGGCTTTTAAATCCAGCTGAGGCAAATCCTATCCAGACCATCTGATTATAATGTGCCCCCGGTCCCTTACCTCTCCCCTCCATCTCCCACTCTACCTGCTAGTGGAGGCCCGATGAGCAGCGTGATGCTCTCCATGACAGCGAGCAGGCCCAGAGCGGAGGGGAAGCGCTTCATCTCCACGATCTCCATGAGGACAGTGAACATCAGGGAGCCCACCACACTCATGGACAGCCCGTAGAAGACCACGTAGACGAGCAGCACGGGGAAGCTGGGCCCGATGCAGCAGATAGTGTTACTGAGCCCGTTGACCAGCAGCGCCGAGGCAAACACGTAAATGTGTCGCCCCTTGAACCAGGGCATGCTGAAGAGGATGCCGAAGGGCGGCCGCACCACGATGTTGACCATACCCATGATGGAGATCAGCAGCGCGGCGCGGCCTTGCTCCATGTCGTTAGCCGTGGCATAGGGAACCAAGTAAATCAGAGGCACCACGAACCCCAGCATCATCCAGGTGATGCCGATGGCGTACACGCAGTAACGCGAGTTGTGGCAGAGCTGATCAAACGCCATGTGTTTTCTCAGAGCAGCCACAAAGTAGTTCCATATCCTCCTCATCCACCCTTTTTCCTTCGTCACTTTCTCCTCCTCAGGCGAAGGGGGTCCATGGTTCATCAGCGGCTGGCCTCGATGCTTGGGGGGCTGCAGGGGCCTCATCAAGGCTCCACACACGCAGCAGTTCAGCAGCACGGCCCCCAAAACAAGGAAGCTGCCCCTCCAGCCCAGCTCTGTGTGGAGGTAGTTACCCAGGAAAGGTAGAGTGCAAAGTCCCAGCGCCGTGCCCGTGGAGGACATGGCATTGGCAAAAGCACGGCGACGCACAAAGTAGTGACCGAGGATCGTCACCGCTGGCTGGAAGCTGAAGCAGAAACCCAGTCCTGAAATGAGAGAAAAACATTCAGAATGGAGCAACATCAGGTATAACATTGTGTTTATTGATTTACAAGATTATGTAAGGACAATGTGCAGTAGAAAATAGATGCAGCCAGTGGTGGAATTACCAAGTAAATTGTCTTGAGTATTTCCATGTTATGCTAATTTATACTTCTACTCCACTACATCTTAGAAGTCAATATTGGACTTTCTACTTCAATCCAAAGCAGCCAATTTATTATATTTTACTCTATACACCTATTGCACGTCTGTCTCTTAGGGGAGAACGATCCTCATCTGTTTTTTTTCAACCTTTTCCCCATTAATTGTTGGGGTGTTCCTTGTACCCTGCAGAGTCTAAGGACAGAGGGTGTAATTTATAATAATGGGCTAAAATAAATCGAATGTAATTGAGTGAGTCTTTTTATGCTTTGTTAATTGTGGATACATGTAGAGGAAAAACCTGTCTCAAGGTAACAGTGGATGAGATTATTCTTATTAGTATATGAATGATCATTTCCGGGTCAAGTATTTCTTTAATTTATTTTTAATGCCACCTAACTTACTCTAACATACTTTAACTTAAAAACATTATAATTGTTTATACACATTTACAGATAAGTATAATTTGAAGACACGTTTTTTGTCCAGCTTTGGTCTCTACCAACTCCTAGGGAAAATGCTGTATATGTTACTGCTAGATATTAGCTATTCTCTAAATGCTATTATTTGGCGGGCAGGAAGTGAACATTTGAAAAGATTATAAATCAGTGGACGGTTTGCTGACCTGTAATAACCCCAGCTGTGACGTAGAGCTGTTCGATGGACTGGGTAAAGGAGCTGGCAGCCATTCCCAGCCCACTCAGGACGCCGCCCAACATGACTGTCGCCCGGCAACCAAGTCTCTCCACCAGCACGCTACAAAATGGACCTGTGGATCAAATGTAATGCTCTTAGTTTAATGCATACCGGAGCAGAATCAGGCTTACACAGAGGAGAGGTCAGCAGGTCTCACATTAACATTTCTTGTGTTTATCTGTAATCTGTACCAGCTAAATGGAAGCACTGAAAGCATGACTGAACACTTACTTTGTGTGAGTACATGGGCTATAGCTTAAGTATAGCAGTTAGCTTGCTGACCTATATAACTGTGAAATTATGATGCATTTCAGGGAAAATACATAGATAGATGGAGAGGGAAATGACTGCAAAATACCAGCACAAAGAAAGAGCACAGTAAATGTTTACACATCAACACTAGACGTATATGTATATTTAGAGAGTATAAAGAGGAAGTTACACATTGGGTTTCCTGAATTCTCAGTGCTGAACACAGCAGGATATATCGGTTAAAGGTCACAACGAGGGGTGGTAAATTCAACCCACGCCTGTGTTGTTAGGCAACAGGGCTGTAAGGTATTGATGGGGAGAGTACCTGGACCATACTAAGCCTCTCAGTGTTTAAAGACTAAGGTCTGCAGAAGTAGCATCAAATATAGAGGATGGGAAAAAAACACTATTAAAAAGGGATAGTTGGGGTTGTATGACTTATGCAATCATAGTCAGGGTTTTACCAACACTAGACAGAGGTGTGCACTCCCAAAACAGGCAGTAGAAAAGGAAATGAGGCTAACCAATGTCTGCTGTGGATGGGGGAACAGCAGCAAAACATATTGTAGCCATCTATGAAAGTCAATATCTGTTTAAAGGGGTCCTAGTGTGCTTTTTAGGGGTTTTCCTTTCCATTAGTGTGTTATATATACTTATTATATTATATTACGTTTTTTTACTATTCATTCTACCGTTTTGTGTGCTGTTTTATATTGTTCCATGCTCACTGCTTGTAGCACTTCGGGATTTGACTTCAAATATTAGTGCGGTGGTGGCGAAGTCGATAGGCAACTGGAAGGTCACTAGTTCAAGTCCCGGCAAGACCAAGTGCTACTGAGGTGTCCCTGAGCAAGGCACCGTTCCCTACACTGCTCCCCGGCAGCACAATGCTCCTAACACTATGATGGGTCAAATGCAGAGAAATAATTTCCCCACGGGGATTAATAAAGTATATATATAAAAAATAAATAAAAATGAAGTGCGTTACAAATGAAACCCATTATAAGAATCTCTCGTGTTCTGTGAGTGACAGTTTTTATGTATTGGGGCTGGTAGATCTGACGAAAGCACAGAACAGCTTTAGTTCCTCATCGGAAGGGGCAATCTGAAGGCAAGGTGAAGTGGACATAATATCCTAAATATCGTTTAAACATCAAATGATATATTGTTTTGCTGCTGTCCACAGCAGTACATTTCACAGCTTCTCGACTGGTATTCCTTTTTGTTTGTTCAAACTGGGGGTGTGCCAACCACAATCTGTAGTAGGTTTTACTCTTACTATGCTTAATAAGCTCAACAGGCCCCTAATTCCAACCATCCAAAATATTCCTTTAATACTCTGTATCTGCTCATTTTATTGTGTGTACACTCGACTTTTAGTTCATGTAACGTTCAATCACTGATGGGATATCGGAATAAGAGCTGCTCAAACTTTATGCAGCTCATTGAAAAGATAAATCTTATGTTCCAGTCAGATTTCTGTCAGATCAGGAAAATGTCTAACATCAAAGCATTCCTGTGTCCAAAAACCATGAGAACTCAAGCAGGTGCGATTTTCACACACCCACCTGTTGTAAAAAAGTCCCTCTACTTTGCTCTGAATACAGCAGCTTAAAGGATAAGACTGGTGTAATTCTATAGGTTCTTTGAGTCCACAAATCCCATGAAAATATCAAAACATCTCTCAATAGATCCTCACTTTATTTTGTAGACTGTGGCTCTCAGCCCTGAGGCCACTGGTTCCTACTGAAGACAAACATCTTACAAACAGTTCAAAATTGATAATCTTCTGTTTAAAAAGGCTCAGTAATTTCTGCTGTGCACCACCGTAGTTATTTTTGAAATGTAACCCAAACAGGAGGAAATGGAGCATTTGTTTGGGACCATTTTCAGCAACCAATAATCCGTCTTTTGCTACTCAAGTGAGTATTTGGGGCCGAATGACCGACATATTGTGACATTAGTGAAGCTCTACAACACATATGAATAAGATATATCAGGCTTTAGAATGCACACATAACTTGTTTGTTTTGGTATTATTTGTTGACAGTAAGAAATAATAATAAAAATCACTAGACATGGCCTTTAAAATAAAATACAAAAAACTGAATGTGTGCCTTTAGTGACCCCCTATGATTCCTTGGTATTCAGATTTGTAATTTCCAAAAGACTAAGCTAACTTTGATGCAATAGATTTTACAATGAATGTTCGATTTCTAGCTATTTTTGAATAAGTATTTTCATTATCAATAAAGAAAATACTTTTAAAAGAAGTTGAATGGATGAATTCAGGGGTCAAAATCAACACATGTTTATGACACATTGCTGATTTGTGCCAAAAGGAGTAAAAAAAAATGCTTTCTGTTGACTTTTAAGAAATGGTGGGGATCAGGTTAAAGTAGTGCGATAGCATTAAGAATGCACAGACCGGTACTGATATTGCCACATCACTTTGTATGACAAAAAAAGGGTGCAGGAGCAAGTTACTGAGCAACGCCTACAGACAAACTACACTTCACTGATTTATGTGTGTGGACACAGGGCACTAATTTTAAAGAATGATGATTTTAACTAGTTTTGACAGTTGATGCACGTGCAGATGTGACAGAAAGAGGATGGAAGTTATCAAACCAATCTGATAAAATGCAGCCGTTGCAAACTAGGAATGTCCTCGCCTAAAGAAATTCTAAGTCCTTCAACACGCATACAGCACAATCAACAGATCTGTGAAACTGATTTTCTCTACCTAAATCAGTTTCACAAAATGAACAGTTATCTTTAGTTTAGATTGGATAAGTATAATACAGATAGGTTTAAAGTGCTTACGTTTTAAATGACTTTCACACATGTTTTGTGGATTTTGCACTAAATAATTGGGTAATACCTTGCATTATTTGCATCTATCCTACCTCCAAAATATGGGCGAGGTTAGGGGCGAAGAGGAGGGGGGCGGGGTCTACAATCTGATTGGTTGGTTAATTTCAAAAGCTAGCTATTCTGTATTCAAGTTAAACCAACGTGACAAAGATACAAAAAGCAGAAGATGTGAGTAGAGAATATGTCTAGTTGTAGTCCAACTGTTCAACACAAGACCTACAAACACAGAGCCATGCCTTCCTCTCCTCCCCCCACCATGCATCACATACACTTTGCACCAACACATCCAGTACACAGTACACATCATAATCTCTAGAACAATGCATGCTCTTGTGTTTTCACATGCCCAAACAACAGATATATATATATATATATATAAAAAAAATATATATATTTGTTAAAATTGCACATAATCTGTAAGCTTACTAGTGCATGTGAAAGTAAAAACTATAATGGTCATTAGTTCTATTTTTTTGTTCTTACAAAAAGGGTGCTTGATTCAAAATGTCTAGATAATCACAGATCAAGGTCAGTGGTTCGCAAACTGTTTGGCTTTTGACAAGGTTTGCAACTATTGATTACTTTTTTGTTTGTCGGTCCAAAACCAAAATATATTTACTTTATTTTGAGATAAAACTGATAAAAGCAGAAGAATTTAACACTGAGAGGATGGCAAACAGAATTTTCTGCCATTTTCATATGAAACATTATGTCAACAATCAAACACTAGCCACCCTTATCATGTTCTTTTTCTTTTCATTGAAATCATTTTTGTAATTCCTCAAGAAGTAAAACACCAAAATCTCCACTGACACTTTGAAACAACTGTTTTTAAACATAGAAAGTTCCTGGACTGAGTTCGAGTGTCAGACTAACAACATTCCTTCCTGTAAATGCGTCCAAGGGTTGGATTTCCTGTGAAATGATCTTCTCTAGGCCCAACTGCTATCTAACTCTCACTTGTTTTAAGAGGAAATCTCTTACAGGCATGATGTGCTGTCGGCAGCAGCACAAAATCCTGCTTTTCACCTAATCTACATTTGGCTTCACACACACAGACGAAAACAAGATGTTGCCAAAAATAAAAAGCTTGATCTTCTCTATTGACCTTAGATAGAGATAGCGCTGTGTGCACCACACGGAGAACTAGTGCACTGACAAAAGAATACTAGTCTTTGAATATACATTTGTGTCAATACAACACAAGCTTTTAATAGTCTATGTATATTTTCTTTATCAGTATCTTTTCAATGCTAGTGGCAGAGGCCTCAGTTCAACTTGTCTACCTACCTAAAAGTGAGTCATCGGAAATAATGCAAATTAGATTTTTGTATTTTATAATATGAATACCGTTCCTAAAAGTCTTCTAAAAAGCTCCAGAACATGAATCCTGAACATTTTGAGATCTCTTTTTCTATTAAAGTAACTAAGTGTCACATTAAAGTTTGGATTATTATTTCTAACCCTGAAGTCGTGATGTTGAGCATATTAAAGTCCACGTGAGCTGTGGGTAATAACCAAACTTTAGTTTCTCATGGAATAATCCTTTCAAAATCAACACGAACCCAGCAAGGCAGTTTAAAACACGCACAAATTCTCTCTCGAGTTTCACTGCTTCCCTGGACAACAACAGCAGGTAGGAGCTAAAGTTACCCCGAGGCTGCGGGGCATTAAAGGGCAACTTAAATGTTAAATTCTTTAATAAACACGTGTGTATCATTCCTCCTACCCAAGCTGTTGCCACAGGGACAGATGCCTCTTCAGCTCTTGCTGCGAGGCGGATCTCTGCTCCTGAACTGTCTCCACCTCAATGGTGTCAGAGTAAAAGGTCCTCACATTCTGCATGCGTCTGTGCCATATCCAGAGAGGATACATCCAATAATAGATTCAATCAAATTACTCTTCCGCTTTTCTGGATACTTTATGTTCAATTTGCAAGTTTAAAACTAATTGTAAATCGTCAGCAATGTGTAAAATGTTCCTCTTTATTGAGTTAGTTCATGTGAACTCAATTAAAAAAGTTAATCTACCTCAGGATGACTTATCTCTTAAAGGGGCCCTATTATGCTAATTTGTAGTGTGTGGGAGAGAAACTCCCTCTGCAGGGAACTTTGGGATTTTAGCCTTTGCAGACCATTTACATGCACAAAATCTATATTATACACTAAAGGGAATGGAAAGCCCCAAAAGGGCCCCTTTAATATAAATGAGCTGAAAGCCTTTAAGGCACCACAATATGTTAAAGAGTATTTTCTTGTAGTTGATCTAATAAAAAAATAATCACCCCTTAACCTTGACCAAAAATACCAACAACAAAAAAATACAGATGTAGAAACCATGGCTCAGGAATCGAGGTCTGAGTTAAGCCATGAATTTGAGGAATTGTTAAACCGCCAGTATACAGGAATGAATGACAGATGAGGAAATAATAAAACAGAGCCCAGTTTATTTCCTGGTATGCCAGCTTTACCTCCTGCGTGCAGCACTGACGTCATGATGGAGGGCACCCAGGAGGTCTCGCTGTTGGAGGCGTGGAACTCATTCTGCAGGTCGGTGTAGAAGATTCCCACGCAGGAGGGGAAGGCCAGGGTCAGAGCCAGCACTACGATGGTGGCAGCCAGCACCACCCACCCCCAGCCACCGTCTGGAGCTGTGACTGTTCCCGGCACAGCCACGGAGCCCCCGCTTCCACCTCCCTGTCCCCCCTCCTCGGATTCACACTCGTTGACCTCTTGAACTTTCTCGATGCCATTGGACTGCTCCAGGTCCCCGGAGGCCTGGGAGTGGAGGCAGCCATCCCTTGTCTCTCCGATTCCATTTCCCTGAGTCATTTTCTGCTGGGCAGCTCAGGAGGGGCTCCTGTGTTAGCTCTGCAGGGTGTGTGATTACCTTTCCTGCCCATGTCACTGTGACTGCTGCTACCTTCAGGGACACCTAGGACGACAAAAGCAAAGAATCCATCAGGCTTTGCAGAGAAGCTAAAGAGGTGGGAAGTTTTTATGGACGGTGTGTAAATCTAGTTTCATCACAATACCATATTATATTGATTCCTTGGATATATTTGCTGATATTACAGAGATATGATTTCGATTACATTCAGGGCCCTTTGGTCGATATAAGGAGATATCGTAAACCCATTTAACACAATCAAATACGATAAAAAAATCTCACACGAAGCAAACATGACATGACAATGTCATTACTGGCCTCTGTAGGAACAAGGTGCGCTTAGATGGAATTGATGATTTGCTCTCAGGTAAAACGTGACTGTTTCTTATAGGGTAAATGTGTAAATCATTAGATCAACCAATAAACAATCAGATCTCAGATGTAAACATTTTGGATGTTATATTTCCTTCCTTTTTGGTCTTCTGAAATAGTTTTTCTTGTATGTAATGCAATGACAAGGTCTGACAACAAATTATAGAAGGAGCATTTCGGAAAGAATTGCAAATGATTCCGGAAACGTGCCAAAGTGAAAAAAGAATAACTGAAATATAACAAAACATTTAGCATCTTTAATAGAGTTTCACAGGGTTTGGAACATGTGAGGGATGCTGTTTGGAATGTTCTATTCTTAACAGCAGAGCTTCAAGGATACAAACACACGATTGAATGGAGAGAGGCAGATCGTAGTGAATAGTGCCTTTACACTACATGTCAACATTCCCTATACACACACTGATTTGCCGAACCACTTATCATCTAATCTAATGCTCATTCACACACACTCACACACCAATGGCACAGCCTACGGGAGCAAATTAGGGGTTCAGTATTTCGCCTAAGTGGGCTTGCAATTATGTAGCGCCACTCAAACACTCACTCACACACACACCGATGGCACAGGATTCAATGATACAGTAGCAGACTGGAGAAGCCCTGGATCAAACAGCCATTCTTCGGATTAGTGAACAAATGACTGCATGTTCATTATAATTAAGCAATAATGGTCAATGGTGCAGGGAAACCCAGGAAAAATGTGCTTATATCTTCTGGTGGCCATGTTTTGTACACTAATCTAATAAACAAAGGCAAGCTAAAAAGAAAGCAATGACCTTTCATTGGCTTTGCTCCTGAGCTGACAGATGTTACGTTGCTAAAATGTTGACATACACTTCAGGAACTCTGAAACAACCCTTTGACTTCTAACCTCCCGTACAGCATGCCTCACATGTTCAGTGTAGATGTGCTCCAGTTTTATCTGCAAAAATCCACACCTAGATGTTTAAAATCCAGTTAACAAAGGAGAGGCCTGCAGGGTTAAATAGTGGATGCAAAGGGCATCTGGCTAGCATGAGACTAGCATGCACTTATGAAAACCCTTGTGAATGAATGGCCCTCTGTGCAAATGCTCCAGTAGAATTTCCCCTGGAGACTCTTCATATTATTTCCAGATGTACCGACGAGTGAGCAGAGCAACATCCCCTCAGGTTAAGTTGCTGAGAATGTGATTAATAGCTAATGTTACTGTACTGAGAAATGTCCTGTACTCTGTCTCTTCAAATATTTCACATATATGTATTTAGAATATTTTACAAGTGCTTTAGCTCATGATCACAACACAAAGAGACAAACAAAAGGAAAACTACTTATATTTAAACAAAAACACTAAATCACATGATCAGAAAATACAGATAAACATATCAGAATAACTTGAAGTGCTTATCAGTCTGCATACCAATTAGTTGAATCAACACATGTTGCAAAAAGCAAAGCATTGCAACATAATGCAGTTCAAAAATAATAAGAAAATACTTGAATTACCTTAAAAAAAGTGCGATATATGGACAATCTTTGGCAGTTTGTATTTCAAAGTGTGGCTTATTGTTATATAGGATTTTCCAGAAAGTCAATAAACAAATGGATTATTTGAACTCCATGTGGTATTAGTCTGTTTTTCTGCACTCCTTTGTGAATTGAATACTTGAAAAGTGAACTTTAGTGGAGAATGAACATCCTGTAACAGTTTCAAGTGAAAATAGAAAAAACTAGAAATACTGCCTAGGGTTTGTTTGCCTTTATATGTTCTATCCTAATAGACATCTATGTAAAATGGTCCTAAATCGCATATTCATTTTTCAAAGAATGGCCTATAACATTTTTTCTCTCTAATTATTATTAGTTCATGATGTAGTTTGTTCCAAATGTTAAGCTATTCCCCCAAGGCTATTGTGAGACATCACATTCCATGGAATGGACGTACAGACAACCATGAAAAAAACATTAATAAACATTATTGTCTACCAATATTGTGCAGATAGAAGCCTGTGCTATGTATTCTGGACCAATGGAGCTTAAAGGGTGGAGAAGCATGTAACAGGAAGGATGCACGTTGGAGTTCCAGTTGGTTAATCGAGTGATAATGTAAAGTGTGGAGAAAAAAACAATCATTTAAAATCCCCTAAAAAGAGTAGACATTTCTGTAGTGTGAAGTCAGACTTTGCACCACACTATCTTTATTAAAAGACAGAAAATAATGTATATTCCATCACAAAAATCAAGAAATTCTTATTCTAATTTATTTCCACTTGCGCGTTTGTGGCTTTGTGTAAAGTTAGGTTGACCAGTAGTTTGATATTTACTCTATAAACATGGGAGTGGTCTTGGAAGTTGGCAAGGAAGCAAATATGCAGGTTCACACAAATCCGTTTCCTATTGAAATTAAATTGTGGTGTACTTTTTTTGAAATAAATTGAAAAAAATACCCTAATGGTAAGAAAAAGCTTTTGTTGTTTTCTGGAAATAAGTTCAGAACAGTATTGATAAAGCACTTTATAGACCAGAACCAAATGGCAGGAATGTTTTTCAGCATGACTGTCTGGTGCCTTCCCTTCATATTCCTCTTCCTGAGTGTGTAAATGATCAGTGAGGGGGGGTAGGCAGGCTTCACATATCTCTGCAATCTGATCCACAGAGCCATGTGTTTACTGTTTCACCTCCAGCTCCCTTTCCTGCAGCCTTGTGTAATCACGCAAATAAAAAAATACGTGTCCCTAAAGGTGTTTGTAGAGAAAATACAGTGTTTTCCCTAGATAAATAAAAGTGATGCTGGACAGCTGATCCTTGCTGTGGGACAGCCCATGGAGGGATGTGAGCGCTGCGTAAGAGTCGCCTATTTAACATGTCATAAAGTGGAATTTGTTTACTTGCATAAGGCAGCAGAAACTAGCCATTATCCCTATTAAACATGACTTATTTTCACATTTTAAACTGTATTAACGACGCGCAGGTTTTTTTTACACATCCACCCACGTGGAAACTCGCTAGAATTTCGTGTTGTTTTCGGATGAAAAGATGCACATAAACACGGTGCAGACTCCATTACATCCCTGTCACATAAAATCATCTTCTCTCGGCAGAAGTCTCGCTTCCAAAGAAGTATTACCACGTCTTCTGTTCCTAAAGTGTGATATCACCCTAAACATCATTGGGTCAGCACTTCGGAGTCAAGAGGAAGCGGTTTAACCATCAATGTCTTCCGTGAATTAACAAACAAATGCTGAAACATCACCTTTTTTTAATTGTTGGTTGTGGTCGTCCAGCTCCCCGTCGGTCCCACACACTCGGGCGCGGTCGCACCTCGATGACTGGCGGGGTAGTACCATGGGGCAGACCGCTGACAGACCAGCGACTGCTTCTACTCGTCGCGGAGCTCTAGCAGCGTCCGCCCGCTCGCGGTGGGAGGAGACTGAGGTTCCTGCGAAGGCCCCAGCCCCAGAGAGGTGTGGTCCTACCGAAGGCCTGTGTGGTGATGGTGAACAGCAGGGGGAGGCTCTACTGAAATACTGGAATATTTATATTATGTATTACTTTGAAATGGTGCAGTGTACCAAATAGCACACCGTTTACATAATTTCTCACGCACTTTACTTGAGTATTTACACGTATGCTACTTCCCTGCTGAAAAAAACACCATAGACCAGTTTAAAGATGGTTGCTGGTTTTTGCTGGTCTTAGCAGGTGTTAGGCTGGTTTAGTTGGTTTACCAGGCTGGACAAGCTGGCCACGCTGGCCAGTATGGTACTGCTGGTAAAGTTTCAGCCAAACTGGCTTGATCGATGGAGTTGGCTTCAATATGATGCGAATATAAACAAGGTATTTTGTCGGCTCTGTACATCAATGCCGACGGTCGACCTATGCTGACAAGTAAGTGAAGAGTATATTCGCTATAGGGCAATGTCCCAGCAGTTTAGGATAAGGTTCTAATCCAGAGGCTATTACATTTCTAACTCCTGATAATGACAGGAAGGCAGAAAGCGCATTATAAAAATAATAATACTCATTGCAGAAATGTCACCCTCCTTTTTTTCTTTTAACAACGACCACAATATAATAATTTTAATAAACCAAATAGGCCTATGAACAATTGAGGAAAATTAGGAAGAACCATAGACTGTATGGGAAGAACTGATGATTCAAATGTTGTAATACAAGTAATGTATAGTTTGTGCATAAATTACTCTTCCACATGTCTTCAGTCAGTTCTGGACCCTATTATGACTCGGACTAGTTCTACCAAGGCTTATTAGAGGTATGAGTGGTAGGAGAGGAGTGGAGTTATCTTTGTATGTAGGCTGCAAGTCGACAAAGGTGATCAAATGCTGATGCTAATAATGATCCGATTCATTTGATATTGAATAGCGAGTCCTGATTCGATTCTTCTATTTCCAAGAGAATACAGCTGCACCATGTACACTAGCTCTATTTGTTGTTGCCATTGTAATTCACCATAAGCAATTGTTGAGTATGATGCCAACCAACTGTAATTTGTAATGTATTTTACCATAGTTTAATGGTCAAGTTCTGGCAACCACAGCAGCCCAAATGTTAACGTAAATATCAAGTTTGCTTTTTACAGCTACTTATATCTGTACATTTCTTTTCAGTTTGCTTCAAGAAGTGGCTTCAACAGACAGAAATGCAGGCCAGATTGGGAAAGGCTGGACGCTACACAACGGGAAACATTATGGACATGAACAAGGAAAAACACTTTCTTTGTTGTCTTTTTCTTGTCATACATAGTGTTACTGTTTTTGTTACCATTTAAATATGGAATTGTATTTATTACTTTTATTTTAAATCAAATACACCTGTTTTAGATAATATATTTATTTTGATGTATAGGTTGATTTGCCGGTTGGTTGTTATTTGCATAATTATTGTATTGTTACTGTGTATTTTATTATATTAACTAGCTATTTATTAAATTAAAATACTGTTATGAACACTAAATAATGTATTTATTTTGGTAGATACCAGAATAAATGACAAAATGAATCTTTGTAATATTTATGTTCTCTGGTTTAAATAATCATAGTATTTAAACAATGTATGCTGGTCACCTGGAATCCTGGTAAGCTTCCAGCATGGTATATTTAATACTATTATTAAACATAAGCTGGTGATCGATGGATGCTCTATGCTGTTTTTTTTAGCTGGCCAGGATGGCTGGTTTAGCTGCACCAGCTAAACCAGCCATCCTGGCCAGCTAAAGTGTCAAACCCCTCTAAACCAGCCATCCATTCCAGCCTAATATCTACTGGCTGGTCAATTTAGCTGGTCAGGCTGTTTTTTTCAGCAGGGTTTACACTACATTTCGGAGGGAAATATCGTACCTTTTACTCCACTATTTATTTGACAGTTTCAGATTAACACAAGATTTCAATCCACCTATACATTCTGGTATGTTATTGTTGGTGTTGCATTGATTAGTCGACTAATTCATTGATCAGAAAAATAATGACAAACTATTATTAAATTCATTTTAGATAAATTATATTATGATATTTAAATGAATATCTTAGTTTTTCCAAAGGACAAAACAAGACACTTAAAGACATCACCTTGGACTTTAATACACTGTGATGGATATTTTTACAATGTTCAGACATTATATAGATGAAAATATTTATTGATATACCATCAAATAAACCATAAGTGATATGTTTTTTATTATTAACTTATTCGTCTTTTTATGTGATCCAATTATTCAAATTGTAAAATAAAAAAGTAATCTACAATATTGCGCTTGGATAATAGCAACGTTTTTTTTCTCCATTGGTTCAAATAACTAAAATGAAATGTGTTTTACAAAATGTCCCAACATTTTACAATGTAAAATATCTTCTATGTACCCTTCTCACTTTTTTCACATCATTTCGGTTTTATTTGCACGCGTTTTGAGATACCGGTCAACGAATAACACCAGTGGGAGGTGAGAAAAACTGTGTGTGATATGCATGAAATAAAAAATAGCAAGTAAAACAATACTGACTGGTAGAACAGGTGGCTAAGTGTAACTTTTTTAATCTTTATCTAGGTCTACCATTTTTTTAAATCCACACTAGCCAACAAACAGTCAGTGAGTCAACATTTTTTAAAACACAGACACATTTTATGATTAAAAACCAGACAGGGCTTGATTAAAATGTGTTACATGTAAAAGAACAACATTGGTAGACACAATTCAAAAAAATATAAAATAAATAAAAGTGAAACAAAGAATCAGAGAAAAACTGTTTTTTGTCAGCTTCCAAACATTTTTCTGCACAGTCTCAATTGACGATATTCACATTGGACATCAAATACTGTTGATAAATGAACACAAAGTAACGGTTAATAGGTGATATTATTCAATACCTCTAAATGAGTGTACAAGTGTGCATGTCCACAAACGCATGCAGGTGTTTACAGGTTAACTGGCTAAATGATCCATGGATTAAAAAATCTTTCTTTTGTGTGTTGGGCTGCGTAAATGCTTTATAAACCAAGGTTAGGGGCGAGGAGGAGGGGGGCGGGGTCTACAATCTGATTGGTTGGTTAATTAAAAAAGCTAGCTATTCTGTATTCAAGTTAAACCAACGTGACAAAGATACAAAAAGCAGAAGATGTCAGTAGAGAATATGTCTAGTTGTAGACCAACTGTTCAACACAAGACATCTACACCTACAAACACAGAGCCATGCCTTCCTCTGCTCCCCCCACCATGCATCACATACACTTTGCACCAACACATGGGTCAGACAAAATCCAGTACACAGTACACATCATAATCTCTAGAACAATGCATGCTCTTGTGTTTTCACGTGCCCAAACAACAGATATATATATATATATATATATGTATATATTTTATTTGTTAAAATTGCACATAATCTGTAGGCTAACTAGTGCATGTGAAAGTAAAAACTATAATGGTCATTAGTTCTATTTTTTTGTTCTTACAAAAGGGTGCTTGATTCGAAATGTCTAGATAATCACAGATCAAGGTCAGTGGTTCGCAAACTTTTTGGCTTTTGACAAGGTTTGCAACTATTGATTACTTTTCTGTTTGTCGGTCCAAAACCAAAAGATATTCACTTTATTTTGAGATAAAACTGAGAAAAGCAGAAGAATTTAACATTGAGAGGATGGCAAACAGAATTTTCTGCCATTTTCATATGAAACATTACATCAACAATCAAACACTAGCCGCCCTTATCATGTTCTTTTTCTTTTCATTGAAATCATTTTTGTAATTCCTCAAGAAGTAAAACATGTGGTGATTCACAAGAAACATCAACAGAGAAAAAAACAACAGCCATAGCAATGGTTCTGTAAGGCTGTACGTTTTGCTTTGAGCTAACATGCTAATGTTTAGCACGTATCCTTTTTGACCTCATTAATTATCTTACTTGCATTTAAAATGTCTTTTATTAGCACTACTGTATTTAAAAGGTACAGCTGTTGTTGAAGGAAATGTTATTATAGGAGTCATACAGATCTCTAAGAGTAACATTCAAGCACTTTTTAAGCACTTTCAAAGTACCCAATCCAAAATGATTGAGACTTTTGATAAATAGGGAACAAATAAGGTTTACAAAATGAATTATATGTATACATATTTTATACTGCCACTTTGTTTAATTAACCAGCTGTTTCTTTTAAATTAGATTGCATGTTCTTATAATATAATTAAATCAAAAATTATATTCTTAACCTTCAAGAGAAAATGATGTAGTACAGACGAAAAGCCAGGGATCATCCTCTGGGAACCATGAATATCTGTTCAATACGACATGTTGATTTATTTGGACCTACGATACTAGCATGGCTAAGATAAAAAAATATATATAATTACAGGAAAAAAAGGGTATATATTGTTGCTTTCCCATCTTTTTAGCAGTCTTGCGACCACTTCTGGGGATACACCCTCAGTTTGGGAACCACTGAACTATGCAACCAAGGGAATATCCAACTGGGTCCACAAAGTTGATGGGGAACAGTAAGTGCTTTAAGAGGTTAATAACACACATTTAACAATGGGATCATTAGAGATAGACCTTGCAACCCAATAACCAAAGAAGAAGAAGCTAATAGAGGTGGAGTTATAAGTCAAATCCTTATCTGATGACAAGTGCACTGGTGTTTTGTTTTTTTTTAAGATAAGAAAAGCAGGGTAGTCAGCTGTGAATGATCTTTCTGCTGCAGAGAGCTCCTTGCTTTTATCTTGTTTCAATAAAAAAAATTATAAAACCAAACCACCAGCAGTGTTTACAGCAGATTGGGACACAATCTGAACCTCCAGGAGTGATAAGGGGCAGCACAAAGCAATGGCACAAAGAAAGCAGCTGGTTATCATTTGGAGTTTGTCGGTATTGTAAAATCAAGCAGGGGACAACAGGTTTGTTTGGCTTGCCTCTCACTGAAACACTAAAATTGAAAACAAGCTAAAGACCGCATTACACCTCAGGTAGGTGCCTCCTGGATTTTTTTTAAGGTATGAGAGGCACCTTATGATAAGAGGGGAGAACAACTGTGCACAACACAGGTCAAAAGGCACGACACTGGACACAGACGAAGGGGAAACAACACCCAAGGTGAGGGGAGGGAGAGGAAAAAAAAGCTCCTCAATGAGGCGTTTGGGGCATTTTATAGCAACGCTCAGTCTGCTCACAACTCTCAGGAAAGCAGAATCAAACTGCACAACACAGCAAGAGGAAATAAAACAACGAAGAAGAAGTAGTCACATCAAAGTTTGAGCTCTGAGACCTGACGTCAGCACAGGTACAGTTACTTTTTTCTTGCATTCTTTTTTTGTTCATGCTTGATATAACATAACTGCATCAAATATGCGCTTCATACAAACAAAGGGTGTATCAAAGTGATCGGTTAAAGATCCAGCACTCTATTTAGCTTTCACGTGCCAGGATTTAAAACGTGAGGTCTGGCTGCACGAAATGTTTCTATCTGATATGTGTTGTGGACCAAACTTTTAAGCTGCTCATTTAGCAAGGCTGCAATGAAACCAATAACAACGTTTTAATAACAGCTATTAGCATACATTTTTTGGATTAGTGGTAAATCCATTAGTGAATTAACGGCTCTAAAATGAATGGTTTCAGTTTCTCAAATGTCAAGATTTCCATATTTCTCTGTTTTATATCATTCTAAGTTATTATTTTTGTTTTTTTACTGTAGGTTGAAGCACAACCAGAAATTAGAAGACATTACCACATGCATTTCTCATTATTTTCTGACATTTTATAGATTAAACTGTTTTTGGCGATACGCTAGGATAGCTTTCTCAATAAACAAATGATTAGTTAAGTGCTAAAAACGTCTGAAAATAGTAAATAATTCTATATTTTTTTGATCTATGGAAACATCAAAGTGTCTTGTGTTTTATCAGAGGAAAAACACAAAAATATAAAATGTACAATGATTTATTTGCAGTCATCAGCTCCGGTTACTTAGCCCTGCTGATTTAGTAAATGCACATTTTAGGTATGAGCCAATTCACCTATACTTAACTTAAAGTGCATATTGCTTATACATGATTTGAAAGCTATGAAGCATACCAATTTGACCTAACAATCGTTTAGTGTGTTCAGGGTTAGCATTCGATATCTAATGTAGGTTTCCATAGGTGTTAAACGATTTGAAAAAAATATTGGTCATCATTATTCTCATTTTCATTGAAATGTATATTCATTTGATTTTCTTCCTCAGGATCTGTTGGCAGTACCAATACTTCAGGCAGAATGGTATTTGACACATATTCTGCCTTCAATTTAGTGCACTACTGCAATTTCAATAGAAATTCAGACTTCATTTGCATGTTGCTCCAATGTTGTGTTAAAAACAGCACTATCACACAGCAACTAAATGTCAAGTATACTTAAAGAGAAATGTACTTTAGCCAATAAAAACAGTGTCACATAAGATCTGAAATAATGTGGTAGGTTTGCTTACAGTCTGTAAATCTCTGTGATAATGTAAGCTCGGGTATCTCAGGGTTTAAGCGCAAAGAACTCAGTTGCTACAAGTGCTGTAGAATGTAGGACAACACAGATTTTTGGGTGATAAGTCGACAGGCAGCTGGAAGTTCGGCATGAAAAGAGCACAGCGTACACTGGCCACAGTCTCCGCCTCTTTATCTGGACAAATGACAGTTTTCTCTAATTACAATTTTAAGATATGCAAGAGTTCGAAGTAGGATATCGTAGAGAAAACTTGGATGTTGTTTTTTTGATAAATTGATCAAATGTGATATTTAAGTGATGGACGACAGAAAGCAGTGAGGCACTGCGTACACACACCATATTACTGGGCGGGAAACCTTCAGAAAAAAATTCATGATTATGAATAATGATATTTTCTCCATCGTTTAAATAGACCCATATGTAAATATATAACAACTATGATACAGAAATCAGTTCTTACACCATTTTGCATTTCATATAATTTCCTCATGTAGGCTATATAGATCTATATTAAGATTCCTCACATGCCTGGACAAACTGTACACAAGTGTAGTCTTTTTTTTCTTTTTTTCAGAGTTTTCTTTTTGCGTGAACATCCTTATCCCTGGGAAGTAGAGACCAAATCGAGCCCAGGGACAGGAAACAGGAGGATGTTGTGATTTGTACAGCGAAACGGAACAGAAACACCTGTAAGGTCGTTTACTCTTTCAAAGTGTTTAAAGACTGAAATGCTGCACAAGGATGGCTCAAGCAGAGACTCTGCTTCATGCTGCCTTCAAATCCTCCGCCCTTCATCCTCCAGGCTCGGTGTGTTGCCTCAGAAATCAGCCGAGGATTCTGGGAGTGCAGATCAAGACGCGGTTGTCGCTCCATTGACAGATTCAGGTAAAGAGGCTCAGACAGAGGAGCGGTATTCATTCCTTTACGTCCTTTGAGAGTCCTGAGGAGGTTCCTTCTTAGCCAAAAGTAGAAGTGATGATGATGATGATGATTTATAGTAGCTTTGAGCTGGGCGTCCATCCGCTGACAATAACATGGGGCTACAATCAGTACCGTAGCCTGCCTGCACCGCAGTGACACTGACCATCAAGAAAAGCTGCTATGAGGAAGAAAACACTCACTGGTAATCCCTTTTTAAAACTCCCCCTGAAGTGTTCCACAGCCGGCCACGGAGGAGGAGGAACATCCGGGTGGTGCTGCAGCACTGGAGGAGGGGGGGGGGGGGCGTCGGCAGCCCCAGCTGTGGAAAGGCACACCAGAGGAGGAGGGGCGGGGCGTCGATGATGATGTAGACAGAGGTGATGTTAGAAAGGTAGAAGGGGAACTCATGGGTCTTTAATGAAAACTGGAGGAAATGTTTGTTATTGTCTTTTTTTGTTGGTAAAGTGTTATTTAGCTCAGCGCCTCGTCTCCTCACATCCGCGAGCCTCGCTCCTGGAGGATCTGTGAGGACAGATGGAAATATAAGTCAGTGGAAATCAAAAGATCATTTGCCTAATTTCAGGTAATTAAAGCTGGGGTGATCAAGTAATTGTTTAAGGAGAACATGTATATTCAGGCTTAAGTTTCTCAATCGTGAGGATCAACTTTTCACTTCTCTTTTATATGATTTTTAAGTTTGTTTTGTTTTTTTTGTCAATAAATCCCACAAAAAATAAAGTGGCTCTGATACACTCTGCTTCAAGTTCATTAACTCCTACTTATGTCAATCTGACAAAACGGCTCAAAAATATGTTTAATTTGATTAAGGAAAAAAAGGCCGGAAAAACATCACTCTAACAGAAAACATCACTCAAACAGAAAACATCACTCTAACAGAAAACATCACTCAAACAGAAAACATCACTCTAACAGAAAACATCACTCAAACAGAAAACATCACTCTAACAGAAAACATCACTCAAACAGAAAACATCACTCAAACAGAAAACATCACTCTAACAGAAAACATCACTCAAACAGAAAACATCACTCTAACAGAAAACATCACTCTAACAGAAAACATCACTCAAACAGAAAACATCACTCAAACAGAAAACATCACTCAAACAGAAAACATCACTCTAACAGAAAACATCACTCAAACAGAAAACATCACTCTAACAGAAAACATCACTCAAACAGAAAACATCACTCAAACAGAAAACATCACTCTAACAGAAAACATCACTCAAACAGAAAACATCACTCTAACAGAAAACATCACTCAAACAGAAAACATCACTCAAACAGAAAACATCACTCAAACAGAAAACATCACTAACAGAAAACATCACTCTAACAGAAAACATCACTCAAACAGAAAACATCACTCAAACAGAAAACATCACTCTACTTTCAGCGGCGGATTAATACACATTTGGTTTTGTAGGTCATTCCCAACTTGTTTTCTCCTTCTCAGATTGTTACGTTAAGAGGTGAAAAGAAAGTACAGTTCATAAAAGGCTGTCCATGCAAGAAAAATGTTGCTAGTATTTTTATGGTAGATTTTGTTTTTAATGGGAGTTGTTGACAAAAACAATAATATAGATTAGCATGTGTAGCTACTCGTGATCAGCTCACCTTGGCCTTCTCGGTGGGCTCGATGACGATGCCGTTGGTGGAGTTGTTCAGTTCCCGGGAAACTACACATAGAAACTCTGCCTGGTCCTCGTTGCCGTAGTTATAAGAGGAGCCGATGCTTATGAGCTGAGGAGAGGCAAAAAGACCAAAGTAAGGATTACGAAGTACACATTCAGTTTTTCCCCCCCAAGGTTTACTTTGGGGGGGTGGCATTGGGAAGACAATGCCGGGAAACACTGACATTTATGTTCATTTAGTATTAGTATTCTTTCTGAGTTCAGCATTTCAAACATGATGATTGTCCTTTTCTCTGTTTTATAGACCCCGGGTTACATGTTGGATTGTTTAAATATATATATCCTTTATTTAACCAGGTAAAAGAACTAAGTGAGATGAAATGAAAATCTACCAAAAATGTAAATAATTGAACCATTGCTAGGAAAAGACATTTACAGGCAATTTGTTTTGCTTTGATACGTTGCCCAAACATTATTAAACTGGCTTCCTAAAGATTAATCTTCAAGTAATAAATATCTTAGAATAAGACGATAACAAAATATGTCTTTGAACCAAAACAGAGGCCCATATTAGACCTTCTTTCATGGTCCCACACATTGACCCAATTATTAATGCAAATCACAAACAAACCTGACCATATATTGTCTGAATTAATAATGAATTTGTAGACATTAGGCTTATATGAAGCACATTTAAAATGTTCATGTTTCATTCCCAATTTGAGCGCGTTTAGAATGCTTGCAATATATTTTTTGCAGGATATTGGCACTATTGCCAAAAATGTGAATTGTAATCCTACATATCAGCTCTGTTGAATACATTCACAATACCAACTATTAAAAAAAATCTCAAATAGATGCCTGAATATAATAAACTCTCTTCCGTATGAAAAAATAAATAATAATAAAATATGTTTTTTGATAAATGTGCGGGGCTGATCTCCAAAGCGTAGCTTTGAAACAACTGATGCATGAACTGAAACATGACAACAGGGAAAACAAATGTGTATTTTGTGCACCTGCTCAAACTTCCAACCGTCTGACATGGTAGAGACCATCTGTGTGAGTTCCTCCTCTTGGCACTGTAGTACTCGGTACACATGCTTCACAGGGCCCTGAGGGACAGAAACACACAGAACTACATCAACAATCTGCACACAGATCAAAGAAAGCTATTTTTGTTGTGTTTGTACTGGAGTTTTCTCTGTACCTGGGATGTTCGGTTCTCGTTGTCCCGTATCCTCTCTTTCACCAGCCTCACCAGTGATGCGATGTTGTAGAACTCGGCTTCCTCAAGAACGCCTGACACAAAAAATAGACTTCATTGTGTGGTTTGTATACACTCAAAATGAATATTTGCTAACAAAGATTTTGCATGATGTTTGAGCAAAATAAATCCTGATGAAAGTATTTTACCGTCCTCAGCCAGGTTTTTATCCATGATCAGTTTTCCGTGGCGAAGGTAGTTCAGGATGGGGCCGAAGTATGTGGGGTCCCTGTCGATCAGGTAGGCTCCAGTCTCATCCTGTGGGAGCAAATTAAGGGACGACATGTGTGATGGGGATTTGGTTTCCTTCTTGTAAATACTGTAGTGTCTTTGCAGGAATGGGAAAAGGGACACATGTTGAATCAGATAATGTCCAGGAAAACATATTCGTTAAAGAGACGCTTTGAGCGACTATTTTAGTGTAAGAAGGATATTTCTGTATCAATAACAAGACATTTCATAACATTATTGCCGATTATATGTTTGATTCAATTGCTAAATAAAGATAACGGATCAATATTATTGTTAACTCCCTACACATTTGTTTTCCAATGTCACAACAGTAGCTGTTAAAGTGTTTCTCTTTTTCAAATTAATTAGTATGTTGTTATGAATATCTTGCCAATCGACTGATGTTAAAATGATTTTTTTAACAATTACCAAGTGTTTGCCTTTTGTTTTGGTGCTTTTCTTTGTCTAAAGTAAACTGAGTTTCTTGTAAATATTGCAACACCCCAGTAAATGGAACTCAACTTAAGGATTTGTATTCAAACTCTTCTCTTATTGACTGTAGGAGTATTTCTATATTTTGTTTTGCTAATAGTACATATTTCACCTCTGAATATCACCAAGAAGACATTACAATTAGGACAAACGGATACCATGAAGGAAACAGTGAATCTCGCTTTTAGGATCCAAAGATACTTCTAGCTTTAGTTCTACTGGGCTTTATAATGAACAAAACTATAAACAAATCCAATTAAGCCCAATAAGTTGTGTGTGTGTGCTCACTTTGTCGGAGTCCAGGTCGGGGTCTTCTTGACAAAGTCGGGACAGGAAGGATTTGGGGTCCCGACACAGCGTCTGTTTGGTCGTGACGAAGTAGGTCCCGCCGACGTTCAGGCGAACCCAGCGCGAGCCCGGCTTGTCCGCCGGTTCAGACGGGGAGCTCGGGTTGCTCTTCCCCGGGAACCCAAACACAGAGCGTCCGCCGCTGCCGCTCGATACCCCGCCGGGGCTGAGCTGGCTGCTCCGCGGAGGAACCATGAGAGTGGGCGACGCCAGGCGCACCGAGCCCCGGACATCGCGGTGCTGCTCGGGCTGCTCTATGGTGCCAGTGCCGCTCGACTCCACGACATGCAGTTCAGCCATGTTTTCTATTCGTCTGAAAAGCACACACGATTAGCTAACGACACACTGCGGGGAAACACTTTCGCCCAGCCGAATTGTAAACAGAGCGGAGAGGGTATTTTTCTCCGACGGGGCGGCTGGCATCAGGGCGTTGCTGCTCGCGCTCGACCGCCTTTGTCTCTCCAGCGCCGAAGATTAAGACACGGATATGATTATCAAAGGCTGTACGATGTTAGCAGCATCGCGTTTAATCGTTTCTGCTCAAGATAAATGGCTCATTCTTGTCAATTCAAACGTTAATCAGAGAAAGGCAGCTCTTCCGGGTTGTAACGTGATTACTGTTTACTTCCGCTGTGTCGTCGTTTTTCAAAATAAAAGCTAAAAGTAATATTTGGTAGGTGGAAGTTTAGCCTCCCAAATAATAACATTTATTAAAATGTTAATATATGTGAAATAATATAGAGAAATCTGCACAGATATTGCCCAGATGCCCTGCACCAAAATGTTGCACTTTCCCCCTACAAAAACACACAGTGTTTATAAAAAATATTTATTTTAAAAATATAACAAATATATCTTATTTAACAGGCATCCTTGGAGCATGATACCTTTATTTTTACATTAATAATGATACAGCCATATAAGACTAATCATAAATGACAGAAAGGGACATATATTTGAAAGTATAGCTTACAATTACGCTTATATTTATGATAACATAATTTTCTCCATCATTGTAAATTAATTCCCTTTCTGTTTAGTTTTTTTTGGGTATGTTTTTTCTTTATATTTATGTTCTATAAAAATAAGAAATAAAAGCATTGTTGTATGATTCTTTTTTTAAACCTTTGGAGGGCAGTGTAGCGCCATCCCCGCCCCTATTACAGCAGCAGAAGAAGAAGGATTTGACTGGTTGTGGGCGCGTTTGGTGCTTGTTTGCTGTTGTATTGAAACCAGACACGGCTGACAGTGCTTGTTGAGACTCTGGTTACACCTGTAATAAGGCGAGTAACGTTGTTATTACAATTCAATTAATTATATATTTCATGCTTTATAAGTTAGCTACGCAGTTAGCATCCTAATGGTTTATTTTACCCGAGGCTGTTACCAAGCTAGCATCAAATAACTGTTGACTGTTAGCTCAGCATCACAGCTCGTAAGAGAAGATGGTGCACGCACGCATTTAAAATATCTGGTTGAGACTAAATCTGTTAAATTAAATAAGTTGGTCAGTAGGAGCCATCTCTATATGGGGATAGTCTATTCTCTTTATTTTTTCATTTAGTAAAGTGTGTGTTATTCCAGCTGACTGAGCCATGAGTGAGTTCAGGATCCACCATGATGTGAACGAGCTGCTGAGCCTGCTCCATGTCCGAGGAGGTGATGGAGCAGAGGGCTACATCGACCTGCTGCAGAAACACAGGACTCCCTATGTCAATACTACAGTGTCTTCTCACAGTGCTAAGGTGAACAGACATGCTTTAGTTTAGTTGCTAATTGTGAATACATTCCTATATTGTCTGTTATCATTTTCAGGTGAAATTAGCTGAGTTTTCTAAAACCCCCGAGGACTTCTTGAGGAAGTACGAGGAGCTCAAGTCCAAAAATGTTCGAAACCTCGACCCTCTTGTCTACCTGCTGTCCAAACTCTGTGAAGATAAAGAGGTAACACATTGTTTACAAACAGCTTATTATCTGTTTCTTTGTTTATAACATCCGATAAACTTACTTCACACTTTAGTTTAATGTATTTTAGGTGATCACGGTGTAAAGAATGAATCCTATTTTTAATATGGTTATATAATTCCTCTCAACAATGGGAGTAGTGTCAACAGACAAGGGAAATATACAGTTAACACTCTTTAGGTTGCATCACAAACCTTCAAGAGAAAAAACTCTTGTGACTTGTGTAAATAGGAGATAGACGTGCCTCGATTTGTTGATTCTCCACCACGTTAAAAAAGCGAGATAAACCTCCGTTTGACCTCATTTGTTAAGCTTTCTTATCACAGTGTCTCACAGCTATGTCATGATATTTTCCGTAGACCCTCCAGTTTCTGCAGCAAAATGCCAAAGAGAGGTCAGAGTCATCCACAAACACCACGGCAACCACGACCACCAGCTACAGTCTGCCTCAGACCAGCACCAAGATGTCCATGCAGGAGCTGGACGAGCTGCGGAAGAAGCTCGGCAACGTGACGGCCAGCTCCAACGCTCCACTGGTGAGCAATTATAACTCGGATGCATCAGATCTGAGGTTAGGTTGGCCCAAGACAATGTAGAACAGGCCATTCAGATGAAGTCAACTTGGATGGAAATGATTTCTCTTGGAGGGTTTAGTGGGTTTAGTGATGTTAGGGGTTCAATTATTTCCAATCCCATCTTGAGGTATATGCGTGCTTTTCTTCCTCTACCTCAATAGAGTCAACAACCTACTGTTTTAAGACACACTTGCTGTTTAGGCCATTATTAAGGTCCCATCAGGACTCAAAGCCTATGACAAGAGAGTCAATCATAACAATACTAGGTTCAAATGACATTTTGCCCTTTTATCGGCTCTTGATTAATCCGCCTCTCTTTGTCATTTGTGTTTTCTGTAGCCTGCTGAAGTCACACGGAAGATGCTGAGGGACAAGCACAACAAGAAGAACCCCACCCTGCCCAACCCTGTGTTTCCTAACTGGGTGTACGACCGTCCTGCTCTCCTCGGAGACTTCATCACCAGCTCCGGCCCCACAGGAGATCCAGTTGTGGCCATCGGTAAGCCAACACATTGGAAATTAATTTGTGCTCCGTGCAGTGTGCAGCCCGACACTAGCTTATTATCAACCTGACTGGATCATCATCGACCTGAAATGAGTTGTGTTCTACTTCAAAATACTGTATTTGTTGTTGGTGTTATACCTTGGTTTTCTGCGCTCAGGTACGATGCCCCTGCCTGCTCAGGAACAAGCTCTGGTGGAGGATCTGCTGTTTGTCCTGGTTGGTGTTGATGGGCGGGACATCACAGCTCAGCCTGTCCTGGGGAGGCAGAACCGCTCCTTCATCGTGGATTCAACGCTGGACATGTCCATCAAAGAACTGGTTAACAGAATATTACCAGTTGCGTCGTATTACTCCACTATAACACGGTAAGAATATACATATGTCAGTTGTTCATATACATTTATAATCTGAGGATACATTATCAGATGGTTCTGTTGTGTTCATCGTTCAGCTTCATTGAGGAGAAGTCGTCCTTTGAGTACGGCCAGGTGAACCACGCGCTGACGGCGGCCATGAGGACCCTGATGAAGGAGTACCTGATCCTGGTCACTCAGCTGGAGCACCTGCAGCGGCAGGGCCTGCTGTCCCTGCAGAAGCTCTGGTTCTACATCCAGCCCACCATGAGGACCATGGAGATACTGGCCTCCATCGGTGAGACTGATCAAAATGTTTGTCTTTGATTGGGGCAGTGTTCATTTTAATAATGAAAACTACGACTAAATATGTTTTGCTAACGTTTATTTTCAACGTCAATAAACACTAACTGTGACTTTATCAACAAGTAATATTGTTGACAAAAAAGACAAGATTACATTTAGTTTAAAAACAAAGTATGTATTTGTCTGGCCCGACTAAAACAAAACTAAAATAGTCATGTTTTTTTAATCCAGATCCCACTAAAATACCCAGACCTTTAGTCAACTAAAACTTAGCAAACAGAATGTAGTTAACAAAATATGATAAAAACTAACAAGGACATTTGACAATGGACTAAGAAGGAATAAATAAAAATACCTGACAAAAGTAACTCTAATTCAGTGTGACCCAGCAGTTTGAGCTCAGCTGTTGATGTCAACATTTCATCCCTAAACAATACAAGTTCAAACTAATAACGTGTGTTATACCCTGGGGGGTGATTCTTTAGTGTTCGAAGATAGAATTGGTTAGGAAATGTTTTTGTTATTTCCTATAGATAACTGCACAAATCAAACCGGTACCTTTTTAAAGTATGAAATTGTTTTTCTTCCACTCATTTCACAGCTTCCTCGGTGGACAAAGGAGAGTGTATGGGGGGGGCGACACTGAGCCTCCTCCACGACCGAACCTTCAACTACACCGGGGACAGCCAGGCTCAGGAGCTGTGCCTCTACCTCACTAAAGCAGCCAGCGTGCCCTACTTTGAAATACTGGAGAAGTGGACCTACAGGGGCATCATCAAGGATCCATACAGGTACAGTTTACACTGACGCTCGAAAATAACAGATTACACTTGTATTTTACGACGGGTATTAGGACCATTGTTGTTGAGAGTCAAGGGAGGGGGTCAAACTTTTCCAAAAAAGAACTCTGACGATGAAGTTCCTTCAACAATTATGGGTAAAAAGATTACACAATTTTCTTGATTAAAGAGTACATTTGTAATTTTAAGCTCGTAAAGTCCCTCTGCCAGTCCCATAAAAGATATTTTTTGTACCTACAGTGGCCCCTCTATGATAGAATCTACTCCATGTTTAAGTCTGATTGACTTCTATTGTCTATATTTGTTCCCCCACAGTGAGTTCATGGTGGAGGAGCACGAGCTGCAGAAAGAGAAGATTCAGGAGGACTACAACGACAAGTACTGGGATCAGAGATACACCATCGTACAACATCGCATTCCTTCCTTTCTACAGAAAATGGCAGACAAGATATTGAGCACAGGTAAAAAAACAAACTAACAAACAAATGTAAAACAGTAAAAAAATACCTCTCTTAAACAAGATATTGATTTTCTTTCTGTGTCATTTTGTAGGGAAATACCTGAATGTGGTGCGGGAGTGCGGCCGCGATGTGACGTGTCCTGATGCTAAGGAGGTGCTGTACACCCTGAAGGAGAGGGCCTATGTGGAGCAGATAGAGAAAGCTTACAACTACGCCAGCAAGGTCCTGCTGGACTTCCTCATGGAGGAGAAGGAGCTGGTGCTACGCCTCAGGTAGATGCTGAGTGGTATTTGGAACCAAGGGAGATAAGAGAGTATTCAGTCTCTCAAAAGCCCTAGTGTCCTTTATGGAAGCATCTGCATTTATTTCTAATAATAATAACTATCCATTAAATATAAGTCCACGCTTTCCTGTCCCTTACTGACAACATATATAATTAAAGACAGTCATTTTTATGGTGTTATAAAAATATGACATTCAAAGCTAATTTAGAAAACCTCAATAGCATTGAATACAAAGGAATACCCATCTGTAGATACCAGTCTATGGTAGATACTCATATTTGGGTATAAGTCTTTTGGATGTAGTGATTCACTGATATTCCTTTAAAACTCGATGTGTCTGTGTCATTAGATCCATCAAGCACTACTTCTTGATGGACAAAGGGGATTTCTTCGTGCACTTCATGGACCTGACAGAGGAGGAGCTGAAGAAGCCGGTGGACGACATTGTTCCCCCCCGACTGGAAGCCCTGTTGGAGCTGGCTCTGAGGATGAGCACCGCCAACACCGACCCCTTCAAAGACGACCTCAAGGTGGGTGCAAATAATCATGCTGTAGTTCTGTGTCCTATGGAGCAGGCAGCGGTTTACATTTCTTTTAAGTAGTTGAAAAGCCTCACTACCTGCTCAGCAGCAAACATCAGACACAGTAAAAGACCAGCTGGTGAACTTAGTGGAGCATTTAGCAGCTAAAGAGCCACATATTTCCCCTCATTTAGTAGAGAACAATAACAGAGTTTAAAAAGAGAGATAATATTGGATTTATTGGATAAAATGCGAGTTGTCTTTAAGTCTTGCTTGTGCTACCCCCAAGTGACAATAAGTAGTTATTGCGTGTTTTTATAGGGGACATATAAAGCCCAATTTTAGGTTTATACTTAATCGTCATATGTTTTGTTTCTATAAGAAAATGTTCACACATTTAATGTTTAAAAAACACACACTTTGATGCTATTTGTTTGCATATACCTGCTTCTGTCAAAAGTATAGCATAATATTTCCCCTTTTAAAGACACATGTATGCCTTAGCACAAAGTAACATTTACATTGCATCCGAAAAGTATTCATACCCCTTAACTTTTTTTAAATGGAGTTATGTTGCAGCCTTATTTCTAAAAAATGTTCTCAACATTCCACACACAATACCCCATAATGACAAATAGAAAACGTTGAAAAAATAAGTATTCACACCCTTTTCTATGACACTGAAAATTGAGCTCAGGTGCATCCCTTTTCCACTGATCATCCTTGAGATGTTTCAATAACTTGACTGGAGTCCACCTCTAGTAAGTTCAATAGATTGGACATGACTTGGAAAGGAACACACCTGTCCATATGAGGTCCCACAGTTGACAGTGCATATCAGAGCACAAACCAAGTCATGAGGTCCAGGGAATTGTCTGTAGACCTCAGAGACAGGATTGCATCAAGGCACAGATCTGGGGAAGGGTACAGAAAAATGTCTGCAGCATTGAACGTCCCAACGAGCACAGTGGTCTCAATCATTTGCAAATGGAAGATGTTTGAAACCTCCACGGCTCTTCCTAGAGCTTGCTGCCCAAACCACACTGAACATCGGGGAAGAAGGGCCTTAAGTCAGAGAGGTGACCAAGAATCCGATGGTCACTCTGACAGAGCTCCAGTGTTCCTCTGTGGAGATGGGAGAACCAGAAGGACAACCATCTTTGCAGCACTCCACCAATCAGGCCTCTATGGTAGAGTGACCAGAAGGAAGCCACTCTTCAGCAAAAGGCACATGAAAGCCCCCAAGGAGCACCTAGAGGACTCTCAGACCACTGGTCTGATGAAACCAAGATGGATCTCTTTGGCCTGAAGGCCAAGCATCATGTCTGGAGGAACCCAGGCACCGCTCATCACCTGGCCAACACCATCCCTACAGTGAAGCATGGTGGTGGCAGCATCATGCTGTGGGGAGGTTTCTCAGCAGCAGGAACTGGGAGACTAGTCAGGATCAAGGGAACGATGAATGCAGCAATGTACAGGGAGATCCTTGATGAAAACCTGCTCCAGAGCGCTCTGGCCCTCAGACTGGGGCGAAGGTTCACAATTAAAATGACAACGACCCTAAGCACACAGCCACGATAACAAAGGAGTGGCTTTGGGACAAGTCTGTGAATGTCCTTGAGTGGCCCAGCCAGAGCCCAGACTTGAACCGGATTGAATATCTCTAGAGAGATCTGAAAATGGCTGTGCACCGACGCTCCCCATCCCACCTGATGGAGCCTGAGACGATCTGCAAAGAAGAATGGGAGAAACTGCCCAAAGATAGGTGCGCCAAGCGTGTAGCATCATACTCAGAAGACTTGAGGCTGTAATTGCTGCCAAAGGTGCTTCAACAAAGTATTGAGTAAAGGGTGTGAATACTTATGCACATGTGATATTTGAGTTTTTATTTTTAAATCATTTGCAAAAATTATTTAAAACCTTTTTCACTTTGTCATTATGGGGTATTGTGTGTAGAATGTTGAGAAAACAAATGAATTTAATCCAAATTGAAATAAGGCTGTATCATAACAAAAAGTGAAGGAGTATGAATACTTTCCGGATGCTCTGTAATTAAAGAACTTTCAGTAATTTAGGTGATACCTTGCTGTTTTCTTGCGCTAGGTAAAAAACATGTACTATGGTTTTATGCAGTAAAATCAGTATTGCAATGTTGACAGGCCAATATCGGGGGGCAAGCAAACACCACAACCACAATACAAATAATGTACATTTCATCTCAGTAGAGGATAGGCGGAAGAATTGCCCCAAAGACTTGTACAAGTGCCAATTCAGCACTGCCAAACAATAACAGAGGAGAAATGAATACACATAGCCCGATATTATTCTGTATCATTGCAACCAGACTGGTTGCAGCCTCAACTGGACAACTCTCTGCACCCCATGGTCCTTCTCATTTAATGATTCAACAATAAACACATATTTCATTTGTTTGTTAAATGTAATTCAGAAAGCGGCTCAAATACACTTTATTAGCCACAACTGTCTTGAAAACCCTCGACATATGGAAAGAAAATGATAAGCTATAGGAATAGCTGGAAACATAACTTGGCAATCTATCCATTCCTTCATTATACCGTCACTAATGTAGTTAGTTCTCTTCACCTGCACACTGATCCCATGATTTATGAGCTTCTTCACACTTCATAATGTTAAACTTCCTCTCTTCTCTCCACAGATTGACCTCATGCCTCATGACGTCATCACTCAGCTGCTGCGGGTGCTGGCCATTGAGACCAAACAGGAGAAGGCCATCATCAATGCAGAGCCCACCGAGGTGGGCCTCAGCGGCCTTGAGGCCTTCTCCTTCGACTACATCGTCAAGTGGCCCCTGTCACTCATCATCAACAGGTACTCAACTACTGAATTGATCTAATATCAAAAATAGATACTTAACAAAAATTAAGTAGACATATAAGGAATTCTTCTTTGTTTTTCCAGTATCCCAGATTGACAGGAATGTGTCCCTGGAAGCATATATGCAATTAAACACCATTTGTACTTGTATGAATTTTCCAGGAAAGCCCTGACGAGGTACCAGATGTTGTTCAGACACATTTTTTACTGCAAACACGTTGAGAGGCTGCTGTGCAACGTGTGGATCTGCAACAAAGATTTCAAGCTGTACTCTTCACATTGTGCCAAATGGTGAGTTGATATAAAGTGAATTTAAGTAAAAATCTCTCCCAGAAAAATGTCCTCACACTGTTCATTCTGCAGGTTTGCTGCTGCCTTTGCCCTGCGACAGCGCATGCTCAACTTTGTGCAGAACATCCAGTACTACATGATGTTTGAGGTGATGGAGCCCACCTGGCACATCATGGAGAACAACCTGAAAACAGTGAGTGAAACCAGGTCCTCACTGTTATCCTACTGTCAATGTTTTTTTGTCTAACAACATCACAGTTAGCTGACAGCCAGCTGATGGTTAGCTAACAGCTAGCATTTTGTTTTGTTCTAACATCCTGTCTTCTGAAGGCGTCAAACATCGATGACGTGCTCTGCCATCACACCAGCTTCTTGGATAACTGCCTGAAAGACTGCATGCTGACTAACCCCGAGCTCCTGAGGATCTTCTCCAAACTCATGTCCGTCTGCGTCATGTTCACAAGCTGCATGCAGGTTTGTTGACAGGAGGATAAAGAGAACATATTTCTGAATACAGTGTCTTCTTTCTGCTCCTGGAAAATACAACAATGAGGGGCAGATCCTGTTACTAAGATGTTTTTTCCTTTTGTATTTTAAAGCGGTTCACTCAGAGCAAGAGGTTGGAGCGCCTCTCTAAGGAGCAGGGGACTATGGATGGGCCTCCCACTGAGAGGGAACATGCTGAGGAGGCAGAGAAGAAGAGGCTGAAGACAAAGGTATTTCCAATAGATCATCAAAAACATGACGCAAAAATATCAGAAATGTTCCATCCAAACCAGACAATATTAAATGACTGGTGTACAAAGATCTGCAGCTTCTGAGTTAAACGGTTGTGTTCTCTCCCTGCTTCAGTTATTATCTGAGCATGCAGACACCCTCCAGTCAGACGCAGGCTTTGAAACCAGCATCAGCAAGTTTGACAGCAACTTCAGCACGCTGCTGCTGGACCTGCTGGACAAGCTGAGCATCTACAGCACCAACGACTGCGAGCACAGCATGATCAGCATCATCTACAGGTACGTACAGTTTCAACTAAATGTCTTTTTGCACGATATAATGTGTTATAATACTTGATAAGGCCTCTACCTTTTCCAAAGCGAACCAGTGTTTGCCTTTTATTGTCTCTCCTTCAAAACGTTTTTGTTTTTTTACGCTACGACAACATATTAGGGGCATTGTATGTTAAAAAAATGTTTCTGTGTACTGTACTAGTTTAGTATCCAGTGTTAATGACTTAATAATCTAACAGAATATTGTATTTTCGTCGTAAATTTGCCACTTTAATATCACAGAATATCCAAGTTGTTTTCTCCTAAATTAAAAATGTTTTAATTTAGTTTTTTTGTAAATATTGCCCCACTCCTCAGACTTTTTTTAACCTACAATACCTCATACAGAGCTGTACCATTAATTTAAGTATGAACATTATTTCGTATAGACTGAGCTACTGCAGATTATCCATTACAAAATGCATGTTTTTGCTAAATACTTTGCTAACTCAGCTCCTATGATTTCACAGGCTGGATTTCAATGGCTTCTACACCGAGCGGCTGGAGAAGATGGCCATAGAGCGGAGCCAGAAAGCTTCAGCGTAGCATGTGATGACTTTGTAACAAGCAGCAATATAAACGGCCTTTCCTCATGTGTGTCCACCACTCCCTGCCAATGCAGATAGTTACCATAAAGGCAAAAATAACTGATGCTTCAGTGTGTATATTATATATTATGTACTGAAGAAAATGTAGCGTTACATTCTAAGGCTTGCATCCTCATTTCAATGCTTCAAATTGTACATTTTAAGAAATGTTGTAACTGTACCGAAATGTCACTCTTAATGGGTAACTCATTGTACCTTTAAAATAAAAAAGTATGTTTGTATTCAATAAAACAAGGCTTTACTGAATAAATGTAGACCCTTAACATCTGCCTAACACTGTAAATCCCACCATAATAATTTATTTTCATGTTGTACTATATAAACTGTATTTATATACTTTACACACAGTAGTACAGCGCTAAAGACAATAATAATCCTACAAGACCAAAGTATGGCTGATTTACACATTTGAAACATGTATCATTATACCTTACATTAAAACCAAAAACATATTTTTTTCTTTCCATAAATAGAGTTATTGTGACTCAGAAGGTGTTAATGGCTGCCAACTACTCAGCATCGTTACCGCTGCCGGTCCTTTTAGCCTTTTGCTTTCCATTAATTAATAGATACATATTAAGAATTCGCACTCCAAAAATACAATGTACCTTAAGAGTTGCATTTAAAGTTATTGTTAGCTATCTACATTAACTCACATACTACCGTGTGCTTATGTTGAGTATCAGTAAAGTGCTTTTATTTTTGAAATATTTCACTCCACCGGAAGTAGTTTGAGTGTTGTTTTTTATCAGCATGCTTGACTGTTTTATTCCGGTAATCTGCGAGGCGGCGATAAGAAGGAGTCACCGGAGGCGGGACTTCTACGGAAGGCTGCTGGTGTCGATGATTCACCGTGTGGTAATGTTCACGGCGAGAGGAGAGCCAGTGACTGAGCAGAGTGCACCATCATGGGGACGAACATGGTCTCACTGTGGCTGATATGGGGTAGGTTCTCACACTGCTATTGTCCTGCTTAAATATAACAAAGTTTAAGAGAGTTTGGATAAAAAGCTGTTAATGTGCTGTCCGCAATAGTGGAGGAAGTATTCAGTTCCTTTATTTAAAAAGGTAAAATTACTTCTATAAAACTTTAGAAAATACTCTTTCACATGTAAAAGTAATCTCCAACAAATGCTTCTTTTCTAAAAAAGTATGTAAGTGTAACTTTAAATGTTAAAAGTAGAAACATGTTCCCTTTACTATTATAGTAGCCTATATTATATTATAGAACTTAATTATTATTGTTATTACTAATGCATCATGTAAAAGTAGCATTTTACAGTTGCAGTTAAGAGGGAGCTCATTTTGAACTATTACCTTATTATTTCTATTGTTGATTGATCTAATGACTATTAATTGCTTGCTTAGTCTGTAGGTCTAAAAATACTGTAAAAAGCAAGTAAGGTCCTCACAATTACCCATACCCTAAAGTTACCTTCACGATGCTCAAAACTAAAAACTATTACTAATGTGTTAACTTGATTAAAATAATAAAAAGGAAAGCAGCAGCTCTTTGTTGGTGCAGCTTGGACACTTTACGGTTTTTTGACGATTTTTCTGTCAATAGACTAATTACCTAATAGTTTAAACTGTACTGGTATAAACTGCTAGTTTGGTAAATTACAAAGATCATATTTTTGTTGTCAAATAAGTAAATAGTGCAATACTCTGTTATATAGTGGAGTAGATATTTGTAAGACTAAAGTACAAATAACTACGTTTTTAAGTAAATTAATTTACTTACAGTCCACCACAAGAAAGAGGAAATATCAATCAGCTCATATTATGTACTTTTACAGATTTCTAGGATTTCTCTTAGAAGTCTGTGAAACAGATTAAAGTGCAGTTTAAAGTTCAGATATTTTGGCTTTATATGAGTAATAATGTTACTTGTGTGTGTAGTGTGTCTCGTGCAGAGCTCTGCGATGTTGTCTCATGTAGAGAGATATGAGGTGGTCACACCTCGGAGACTCCCGGGCCGACAGAAGAGGAGCCTGCAGGACAACCAGGTGACCCCTCCTGCCTCACCTAAAAAAAAACTCCCTAAAGATCATTCCTGTTTGTCTTTATTAATACATATTATTATTACAATGTAGTACTACTGATGAATTACTGTGCATGCAGGATTGCTGCTGTAGCCGGTACTATTTAGGAGTTCCTCTTTACTACTCTATATGTTGGATAGTGTGATCTAAAACAGTGCGTTATATTATATGACTTGATCACTTATTTTGTATGAATACATTATATTCAAAGTAAACACAATTGTCAAATAAATATTGTGCAGTAAAAAATCTAATGTTTCTATCTACTTTGCACCACTGTGTTATGATGAAACTACCAACAGTATATAAAGTAAACTCGCTAAAGTTAGGTTCATCTTCCTCTCTAGCTATGACAGGGCTGTTCAGTTTGAATTCAAAGAGTTCCAGTTACTACACTTTGCATCTAAAAATATCCTTAATATTTAAACTGTGTCCTATAGCCTCACTGTTGCCATTAAATAAAACTTCAAATAAATAAATAATAACAATCTAATTTCCGAGTAAGAGCTCATTTGATTGGATTAGATGTGCCTTTGATCTGTAGTCGCATGTCAGAGAAAAAGCACTCTCCGTGTAGATCAATATTTACATTCATTTATCACAATTGGTCATGGGGACACTTTTGTGCATCACTAACAGTAACCCAATAATAGGCTATTATATGAAAAAATACAATATTATTCCACCAATAATTCACATTTACCTGTAGCAGAAATTGTTTTTATTACTGTGGCATTGCTAATTTTACACAAATGAATGATGTGAGTGCTTCCACTATATTTAATGAGTGTAATTGTTAGTTATTTATAGTTGTTGTATGACTGACGGACATTTTCCCACAGCTTTATCCTGACACGATTCAATACCAGTTAGCCATTGAAGGGAGGAACCACACAATGAATCTGGAAAAAAACAGGTAAACCATTTTTTGTTTATCACATTTTTTCTTTTGAATCACTTTTAAACATGTATGTCAATTTTTTTAATGATTATTTATTTTAGGAATCTCATTGGGAAAGGCTACACTGAGACACACTATTTAGAAGATGGGAAACGGGTTACAACATCGCCTAATGAGGTGAGTTAGCTTTCACAATCTATTATTTAACCTAAATACTACATCATTATCTAAACATGTGTATACCTTACCTTAATAGTTCATGTGGAACTTCTCATTTCACCTTACCAGTACTTTGGACTCTACGTGAACACAATACGATAAAGATCTACAATTCCATACCTGTGATTCACAATTTCATGGTCATTAGAAACAAAGAAGCGCTTTGTGAGTCCTTTTACTCACTGATATCTTTAATCTGATGAATGTATTCCTGTCCAGGAGCACTGCTACTATCAGGGTCACATTGAAGGCATGGAGGACTCTTCAGTCAGTGTTGGGATTTGTTCAGGCATTAGGTAAGAACATCTGGATATTTTTACAGCCTTAAACTTCCTATTTGTAATATTCCACTCAACATTTCTCCAATAGCAGTTTCTAAAACCATGTGTTCTTGTGAAATGTTGCTTCACTATTGAAATGAGGTAACCATATCGTATTACTTCACCCTCCCTGCACTATAACAGTTTTTTTAGTAAATTTTTTATCTTTTCATTGTGTTTTGAAATGTCTTTCGGAGGACTTTCTTAAACCACAGTTGTCTGTGTTTGCAGTGGCTATGTGAGAGCCCAGCAGCAGGTGTACCTGATAGAGCCTCTGGGACAGTCTGATAATGGGGGCCATGCAGTGTACAGACCGGAGGACTTGAAGACCATCAACTCCTCGTCCAAAACCCCCCCGCTGTACGACCAGGACCAGGCCCAGGACCCGCGGCTCTCCAGCCTCTTCAGATCCAGATCATGGGTAGGTGACATGGGTATGATTTCATAGTAAACCATAAATAAATATATGGTTTATTCTTTCAAATAAGAATATAAATATAAGAGCTGTATTTCTGTTTCCTTCTTGTCTTCAGAAAACCAAACCCGTTTCAGGTCCACAGAAGTTCGTTGAGCTGTTTGTGGTGGTGGACAATACTGAGGTAAATACATTAATTTTATTCTTTTACAACTTCCATGTAATGAAGTTCGTCCTTGGGCCTAGAGATAGGGGACTTGCCGAAATAGCTTTACGAAATTGCCCCCATGCATGCCCACGTGCAATGGCCATTGGTGATGGTCAGCAGACAAAGTCTGTATAGTTGGGTTCACCTCTACACAATCCACTGGGTCTGTAACCCTAATCCAAGAGTCGCCCAGGTTGAGAGCTATTGGGTGTTTGATTCCAAGCTCATGAGCGCTGCTGTGTTGGAGTGTTCACTGAAGAAGCAGAGAGTCGCCTCTAATCTGTTACTGAGAGGAAGTCTTTGTTTGTGCCAATGCCCTGAGATAAGTTCAGAGTATCTGGCGCCTCTGCGTCTCCTGATGGGATCATAAAAAGATACTACCTACTGTAGAGTCTCTGTAAAATGTTCTGACTAACTTATGCGCTCGCATGTGCAACGAACGAGGCTTTTTTAAAGAATGGTGGCCAAAATGAATTTCCTCTTTTGAATGACTGGGAAATAGGGAGAGGAGCACAGACATCAGGAAGGTGCTTAAAGTGTAGCCAAAAGCGGGCATTAGAAGAAGTTCTAGGACCTTTTCTGGTTGCTTCTTGGGTGCATCCATTTGGAGGTTTTGCAAGTACGTCCAACTGGTAAGAGTTCGGGTGGACCTAGAAAAGACTGGGTATATTCTTTATCCCATCTGGCCTCGGAATTCCTTAGCAGGAGTTGGAAATGTTGCTGGGGAGAAGGATGCCTTAAGGACTACCTTAACGGCAGAGAATGAATGCATGGCTGGATATATGAACCTGATCATGTTCGTCTCTTCTCGTCCTCTAGTATAAGCTATATGGAAGCGAGACTAAGTCCCGGGTCCTCGGAGCTATAAATCACGTTGACAAGGTAATTTCTAGTTTGGAACCTGTTTGCCAAGGGCCGTTCTATCAGGGCTCTTAGCCAGCAGCTCTCAGCTCATTCACTCCTGACTAACGTTGATTCCTCTGCCTGCAGCTGTATCGAGCTCTGAACATTCGCGTCATGCTGGTGGGCTTGGAGATTTGGACGTACAGAGACTACATGGATGTTGACACTAATTCAGAGACCACCCTAGACCATTTCCTCCTGTGGCGGCAGGCCGATCTTCTGAAGAGGATCAAGCACGACAATTCCCAATTTGTGACGTGAGGATCAGTCCGTTATTTCTGTGCAGATGTTAAACACAGTGATGTTTCCAGTTTTACCTGATGTTTGGCTTTTTTCTCTGAACAGTGGCAAAGATTTTGACGGAGACACAGTTGGGCTGGCAAATAAGTTTGCCATGTGTACCGAAAACTCAGGTGGAGTCAATCAGGTATAAATTATGAACCATTACTTACAATTATAATTTAACTACTGGAGCAGAAGGGAGTGTTTTTAATAATTTATGAACCATCCATCTGAATTTAAAGCAACAGCTCTGCTTTTCTTATACAGGATCACCATGGCAACCCAATAGGCCTTGCCTCTACCATCGCTCATGAGATGGGACATAACTTTGGCTTGTCACATGATGCTGAAGGCTGTATGTGTGGTCCATCGTACAGCAGTGGGAACTGTGTGATGGCAGAAAAACTCAGGTAAGGATGTGCCTGCAAGTGGACCTTTAAGTCCATCATGCTGCAACTTATGCATTAAAATAAATAAAAATCACTGTGAATAAACAATTAAGCAATCACTGTCTTCTGGAGTCCACATGCTTTTGGCCATTAAGTATATTTACTGTTAATAAAAAATGCATTTTATTGTAGGCAAAGCTGAATCTATTTACTCTTCTTCAGGACAGGAAATCAAGCATTCCCAGAGTTTTTCAGCGGCTGCAGTGTGGAGCAACTAGCCGAGTTCATGGCACGGGCGCAGCCCAGCTGCTTGTCCAGACCCAGCTCCATTACGAACATCGCTGCAGGTCCTAGCTGCGGCAACAACCTCCTGGACCCCGGAGAGGAGTGTGACTGCGGCCCTGTGGAGGTAAATCTTTCAGCAGTGTCTGAGGATAATGGCACTGGTTGGAACAGTCATTTTTGAAACCTTGGAAAGTTTAAATATAACCTTTGGTGAAGGAAGCACCCTTTGGGGTTTCTGTTTTAGCTGACTGGTGTGGTTTCCTGCTTGCCAGTCTACAGCTAATAAAAGGGAAGGCAGTGGTGATTCATAGCATCCCAAGCTGGAGTTTGGCCTAAAAAATGAAAATAGTTTTCCTGTTTGCTTACATCAGAGACACTACCCTTGGCAAATAAACTGCTTGTGTTGAAGATATAAATCTGATCTGTTTAAACTTTCGTGATTGTAATTCCTGTTGTTTAAACAAACATGATCAGTGAAAAAGATTGTCTTTATTCCAGGAATGTCAGAACCCTTGTTGTGATGCCTCGACTTGTCGTCTGACTGAAGGATTCCAGTGTGCTCAGGGAGAATGCTGTAACAACTGCCAGGTACTTTAGATTAAAACAACTGCGTAATCACAGTTGCTATGTGAAATTCCACCTGAGGACCATTTTACAAGAGAATATGTTGCCAAGCACTGGGATGCTTTACAGCTGTAGTCTGAGCTAAATGCTAACATCAGCATGCTAACATGTTCCTGATGATACACAGGCAGGGGCGGACTAGCCATTGGGAATACCGGGAGTTACCGGGCCGGTACCGAAGTGGGCCCCCCACCCCCGTTTACAATTGACTAGCGGTACCGAGTTCGGTCGGCCGGTCGAGTTTCCCGGTCTGATTTTTAGTCCCAGTCCCCCCTGTACACAGGTTCAACTTTACCATATTAATTGTGTTAGAATGCTAATATGTGCTTCGTAGCAATACACTGATGGGAAGTTATTTTTTGTTTTAAATATATATTTGTTGTCAAAACATAGTCTTGGACAAATTACAATTTTGAAAAAGTCTTGGGATCACCCAAATAGGATCCAAAATGTTAACCTCAAGGAGGCACTACAGGAAATGGCAGAGGATCACCAAACTCATTAGGGTCCATCACCTGGGGATAACGAATGTCTAAACTATTTGTATTGCCAGTCCATCTAACAGATGTTTATATATTCACACCGTTGCCGTTTGCACTTAGAGAGGAGTCAGAGGATTAACAATTTTAGTTTATATATGAATGTCAGTTATACATTTCATAGCACTTCATCAAAACGTTTTTCAGTACACTGTTGGGAAAATACTGAATGAACTCCTTCAATATCAGAGTAGCACATGATAACAGAGGCCCATCTGCAGCTGTGTACGTAACATATGGCATATGATAGCTATGTGACAACGATTAACATGATGATTCAGCCTCTATGGAGATAGAGATATGACAAGCATGATCCTTTCTGACGTGGGTCTTAGCTAATCCAAACTAAACATTGAATTCTGCTTTGAGCCGGTATTCCTGCCTCTTGTGACTGTAACCCTCTCTTGTATAAGCATGTGAAGGACACTGTTCAGGAACTAGTTGTACCAAATACTCTGTATGTGATGACTACTTCCATTCTTGAGAGGATAATAAATACATGCATCCTGATATTGAAGCTCAAGCCAGTGATGAGTGATATTTTTCTGACGGACTGAAACTCAAACAACATTACCGGCAGAAAGGCTCAAAGAAACCTCTACACTGTGAAAGCCAGATCATCTCCACCATCAGTGGACATTGAATGCACTCTACCAAAAGACCAATCATACAGACACACCCTGCTTCTGACTAATAAATGTGGGCATTACAATAGCACCAGGACAGCATTAGTATGATAATAACAGGAAACAGAGGGTGATATCCTGCTGTGCCCATGTGCTTTGACACACCACATCCTTCCTCTCTAAAGACAGTTTCAAAGACTGGAAGAGGTGGTGGAAGTCTTGGGCTATATAAATAAAATGTGATTGATTGAAATTCCCCTTTATGCTTAATAAATCCCCTAACACTAACTTAAACCCACAGCTCAAACCGGCAGGAGGTGTATGCAGAAAGTCAGCCAGTGAATGTGACTTGCCTGAATACTGCACTGGAGAGTCAGAGCAGTGTCCTGAAGACAGCTTTGAGATGAACGGCAAGCCGTGCTACGACCGGGCGCAGGGCTACTGCTCCAATGGACAATGCCCCACACATCAGCAGCACTGCTGGAGGCTGTTTGGACCAGGTATGCTCCCCACAAAAACACAGGTTTCACTGCTTTCAGTTTTTCTTGTATAAAAAAGCTACGCCTCAAGGGGCATAAGTTAATATTAATATGATTTTCACAGAAGTACCTTAGGTTACTTTAAGAGTGTGCATTTGTTTTAAATAAAAGGACTACAGGGAATTTAATGAATATTACTCTCTCATAGAATAAAAAAATGTTCACGCATCTACATAAGTATGTTTTTAAAATGTCCATCTTCCGTGATATCCCAACATTATATAACACTCCAACTCTGAATAAGGCCTTATTATGCCTTTTGGAGTTTCCCCTTGCCTGTAGTGTGTTATGTAGGTTTGTGTGCATGTAATTGGTCTGCTAAGACATTTTATATTGGACTCTTTTGTTTACTTCCATTGCATGGTGACATCACTATGTAACACTTGCGCTGCTATTGGCTAGTGCCCCAACACATTGTTCTAATAGGCAAAAGGGCAGGACATCTCTTAGCGGTTGACCAATCACAACAGAGCCAGCCAGCTAACCAATCAGAGCAGACTGGACTCTGGTTTCAGACAGAGGGTGAAAAGAGGTGCTGCAGCACAGGCAGTATGAGACAAATAAAGCATGTATGGAACATTAAACATGTCATGAACATAATAAGTCCCTTTTAATCCCTAAAATGATCCCCTAAACTCTTCTTATTTTACAATGTCTGAATGTTTTAAGGAAATTACAGCTGTGACCTATTTAAAGTAAGGGAACATTGTGGGTAAAGATATAAGTGTAAAAGACAGATAGAAAGTTAATAAATTAAACTTCAATTTTGGAGATTAGGATATTTCATACTTTCGATTCATTTTTATAATCTCTTTTTGATGGCTTCCATACAGTACTTTAAAATGCTAACTAGAATATCTTCTATCTTCAGGGACCAGAGTTGGATCAGATGTGTGTTTTAATCTGAACAAACGGGGCGAAGAAGGTGCAAACTGTGGAAGGGACAAATTCAGCTACATCCCCTGCACTGCTCCGTACGTATGCTCAACATTTATACTGAACTTTCTGCTGAAAGCACAGTGCGGTTTACTTTTTGATTTGATCTCAACATGCCCCTGAAGGAAACCTAGCACACAAAATGTAACTGAAAAGTACTGAAGACATCTGGCATTTTGACTGTTTGAGGCTAGTTTGTGCAATGCTGTAATCTGTTAACAAGCTCTCTTTTTTTTCTTTTTTTTTTATAGGAATCTGAAGTGTGGGTCTATGTTTTGTGAAGGAGGAGGCGAGTCTATCTCAGGTAAAAGGGCAGACTTCCGCTTGTTCGGCTTAGAATGTAAACTAGCAGTGGATGACGATAAGACCAGAAACATCGACATGGTGCCAAAAGGAACTAAATGTGGACCAAACAAGGTAAAACCTCCTGTTGGGAGACGCATTACGTGGAGTTTTGTGACTTATGATGGATGTTTTGCTCAGAATCAAACATTTGTGCGCAGGTTTGCCTTGACAACAGATGTGTGGATATGTCAGTTTATGGGAGAAAGGAGGACTGTTCAAAGAAATGCAACAACAAGGGGGTAAGTGAGTTATTTTTGGATTTAAAATCACTTGCAGCTGTTTTCAAAAATTGGACTTCTCTGGGGCTTGACTTGTCTTTTAATCAATGTATTTGCATTTTATATTCAGGTGTGTAACCACAAGAACGAGTGCCACTGTGACCCTGGCTGGGCTCCACCCTACTGTGACATCCAGTATGCAGATTTACCTCAAGGTACACGACACTTATCTGGATCTGATATTTTGACAGTAGATATATGCAAAGTCCAATTTTGTGAGCAGCTAAATACAAAATGTAAAATTGGTTTAAACCGTGAGCTCTCATTGAGCAGCTCAGACAGAAACAAGTCTCAACTGCTCCATGAATCATTCTTCCAGTAAGAAATATAAATGATTTATTATAAGAGATCTGCTATTTCTTCTAACTGACCTAAGTGTTCTTGATGTATCTTGGTGACCTCAGTTATTATGAGTCACAATTGTCATTCAAGCCACACTTTTCCATTTATCAACTTATAGGAAGTTGCCTTTCACATGTAACATCACATTTGCAAACTAGTTAAGAAATCATTTATTCTTCACAGTTAACAGCTACAAACGAAATGAATAGGAAGGAAGGACACTTTGCGGTCATCAGTTTTGAAATATCTTGGCGCCACACTTTCTTCACATTTCATAACTGTTTTTCATTTATGCTCTTATTTTTTTATACCTATAATGATCTTATAAACGTGTGCCTCAGAAATACTTATTTACATTAATCGTGACCAAACCGTTTTGAGACCCACTGATAACTTAGACTAAAGTTAACTATCTAAACACTGAGAGTCCTTTAGTTCACCTGAGCTGAGGTTATCTGGGACTCTCACTCTGACAGGAGAGTTCCCCCTCAACCTTGTCGTTGAAAAAGCTGCTTTGGCTTATATCCGTTAGCGTAGCTACCACCAGATGCTAACCACAACGATCTCCGGTACCGGTGCGCTCTTGCTCGCTCGCTCAAAATGGCTCGTGACACACACACACACACACACACACGCAGAGCAGAGCTTGAAAGAAACACAGAAACCCAGAGAAGTAGGCTACTTGTACTGTAGCATATTTTTTTCAAATTATGAATTTCACACATAAAAAAAAAAAGACACATTTATTGGAGGTGCTTAGGGGGTGCGATGGCTATCCTGGGGGGTGCTTCAGCCCCTCTGGCGTCGCCACTGACTAGAACAGAACAAAGAACCTGTTAAACCTGTATTCTAAGTAAGGTGATAAGTCAATGATATGACAACATGACAGTAATGGTGTAAGACTGTTGGAAATTACTGTTTTTCTGAGCAACATATCAGCTTCCTTCTCGTTTTTTGACGAAGCTACTTTATCAAAACCACAAGAGGAAATTCCGTATTTGCTCTCTATAGTATTATAACAATTTCCTTGTTTTAACATGATCCTTTTTCAATTGTAGAATGTTATTTGTTCACATCATTAGGGTTTAAAGCAGGGGTGGGGAACCTCCAGCCTCCGGGCCGTATACGGCCCGCGAGACCATTTGGTACGGCCCTCGAGGTAATTTATAAACACACGCAAAAAAGAAAAAAATTCAAGAAACCTAGACCGCAAAATAATTAAACAAGCTTGTTTTCCCTGGCCAAGGTCAGGGTCCTTGAACACAACACGAGCCTAACCTGTCATCACGTGGTATATGTCTCGTCTGACAGGAGTGTAGTTCTAACGGAGAGCACCAGAACGCGGCTCCGGGCCGGGACTTCACAAATTGCAATACCCATAAGGAGCTGTACACATGCCGCAGTTTTTGCGTGGCTGTGTCTTTAGTTGAAAGCCCAGTGGCGATCTGTTCATCTGTCATACTGATCATACAGTCAATAACGTTGTTGTTATTAGCATCTGGTTAGCTAGCTATGCTAACGAATATAAGAAGCTTTTTCTCCAACCAGTGAGGTAAAGGCACATATTTATAATCATTATAGTTATAGAAAAATAAGAGAATAAAGTAAACAGGTATACAATACTAATATGACAGTAAAAAAAAGTTGTTATTAATAAACAAGAATACAGTTTAAAAGGGAAGTGATTTGTAAAATATCCATAAAGAAAAAAATCTGCTTACTGTTCTGTTTCATATGGGTGTTGAGAGATGTATCCATAGATCTCTTCATGTTGCTCTCAAAGTGCACCAGATTGATGCTTTTAACCTCAACATTTAAAAAAAATCTTCCTGGTGGTGCATGCCCCCAAACCCCCCTAGATGAGGTTAGATCCCCCCCCCCACACACACTTAAATCATGTCCACATTGATATGAAACTAAATACATTTGCACACATCTTGTGTCCATATCTTTCTGTTTTGGTGGTCATGCCACGGTGCATGAATGCGCGGGTCATGGTCAAATATCTGGATTAAGAGGTTGCTTTTTCTTTGCACAGCATGAAAGAAACGCGAAATGAATGGGCTGTGATTTGAGTTTTTTAAGCAGACGTTGAGTTCAATCATTTGTACGGCCCTCAAAGGATGTTGTAAAAATTGAAATGGCCCTTGAGAGGAAAAAGGTTCCCCACCCCTGGTTTAAAGAGTCATGTTCTAACCCCTCAAAATGTTACATTTTTTGACAACAGTCAAACTGTGGCTACATGACTTTGCACATAAAGCTGTAAACAGAGATAATGTGTACAATGTGGCTCTGTAACAGTTTGATATCCCTGCCTGCAGTTCAGAGTGGGATAATAGCCGGAGTGTGTGCAGCTCTCTCCATCCTCCTGACCATCACCGCGGTGACTGCAGGGCTGATGTGTTGTAAAAAGGACAACACGGACAACTTCACCTACAAAAGGTAATTCATCCTAAAATGTGTTCTCTTGTCTGTTTTCTCTGTTTCCGTCTTCCACATTCCAGTTAAATATATTTTGTTTCTTTTACAGGAAAGTGAATTCTGCTCCAGACAAGCTGAATCCGATGTTTCAGGACGGGAGTGTTAAAGACAGACCTCAGATCAGTGCGCCCACTTTCATGGCGTCAACAGCAACACAAGCCTACGCTCCTCTGGTTGTTACCGTGACTCCCAGCAGAGCCGCTCCACAGGTACAGACAGCACCGCTACAAAAAGGATTACTCATGGAAACTCATTTAAAAAAATCATTAACTCATGTGTCATTTCAGTCAAATAGCTTGGAAAGGTTGCTATGCCAATGCAAAGTACTGTGATGGTTAATAATTGCCTTTTTCTTCCAGCCACCAAAGAAACTGTCTCCAGTCTCTCCTACAGCACAAACTGAGCCGGTAAGATTAGAAAAACAACAGCTTGCTATTTGATCTAATGCATAATGCAAACTAAAGATCATATTCAGGGTTGGCGTCTTAAGACGGCTGCTTACATCTAATTTATTTAAGCTATGGAAATCTCTGAGACAGATATGTGGTGTGTAACTGCTTAAAGACCTGCATTCTTTTCTTAGAGTCAACAAATCCCACGAAACGACTAAAGCAAACATTGTGTTGATCTGTGTACATTCCTACTGAACAGTTATTTTCAAAACAGCTAACAAATATTTAATAGTTTTTGAAGTACTCTCAGAAGGTGGCCAACTGTACTCTTTACCCAACGTCACTCAATCAGGGGGATATTGTGCATTTGTTGGGGACTATTTTCAGCAGAAAAGTAATCAATATTTGGTGCTGTAGTGAGTATTAGCAGCACTACTACGGTGTAGTGGCCGTTTGTCCTAAACTTAAACTCAAAATAAGTTAAAACCTTCAAACGGATCACTTCTGGCACCCTGGGCAGGTAATGTACGCAGTGTAGAAAGTCAACCAATTTCCAGGCATGGGTTCTGTCGTTGAGGCTGGTTTTATTGTTTTCTCGGTCACAAACAATTCTTTCTCCTTGTACAAACAATCCTCTCTCGTGCTGGTAAAAAACCATGTGCCCATTACCCAGGTGCAAAAACAGGTGGTCTGCCACTTCCTGCCTATATACACCCTTGCCTGTGCTCACCACTACCTCCAGGTGTCTAAACCAAAAATCACACTAAATAAATTAACCCAAATAAAGACTAACATATAAAGCAAAGAAATTAACTAAACAAATTATTATTAACTTAACAGAATATTACCACAAATATATACTTCTAATGTGAGCAAAATCATAATAAACAAATTAAATGACAAACTACAATTACTATATGCAAAAGACTGTGTAGCTCTAACACTCCGGCCCCTAATTGGGCATTTATCACAATTACTAGACTTAAAAAACATGGAGCTACACACTAAACATGCATTCTCAGGCACTGATGTCTTCTCTGGCAAACCTATGAAGGAAAGGTGTTATTGATGGAAAGAGACAGAGAGAGAGGCAAAGAGAAAGATAGAGAGTCCATGCGGTCACAGTGTTGCCTCCAGCAGCAGGCACAGCTTCGTCACAGGCCTCTCCAGGATACTGGTCTTTGTTTGGAGACGCACAGAGCGCACATGGCCATTCACATCTGCTCTGACTTCTAAAACTCTCCCCATCATCCAAGATCCTCTTGGGGCTGTAGCGTCTGCCACAAGAACAACATCTCCAGGTATGAGGTTTCTTCTTAGTGCTGTCCATTTTTGTCTCTGTTGCATCAATGGCAGGTACTCAGAAACCCACCTCTTCCAGAAGAGTTGCGCCATGTACTGTATCTGCTTCCATCTTCTCCTAACATACAAATCATTTCTGTCAAACAGTCCTGGTGGCATAACTGGTTTGTTTTTCAACAACAGAACATGATTCGGAGTAAGGGCTTCCAAGTCATTCGCATCACCTGAGGCCTTTGTGATAGGTCTATCATTCAATATTGCCTCAACTTCACAAAACATTGTTTGGAGTCCTTCATCGTCCAAGGTTTGCTGTTTAAGGACTGAGTTAAGCACATTCTTCACTGAACGAATCAGGCGCTCCCAAACACCACCTTGATGTGAAGCTGATGGGGTGTTGAATCTCCATTCTATGCCGTCCTGAAGAAGGGCTCCTTGGATTTTGTCATGATTCAGAGCAATCATATTCTCCTTGAGCTCACGGCTAGCTCCAATAAAGTTGGTTCCATTGTCAGACCTGAGAGTGGAGACTGGGCCTCGTCTGCAGATGAATCTTCTCACTGAATTTATACAGGAGTCCGTATCCAGCGTGTGTGCTACTTCCAAGTGTACAGCGCGGCTGGTCATACATGTGAAGAGCACTCCATATCTTTTGAGAAGACCCCTGCCTCTTTTAACTTCAATGGGCCCAAAATAATCAACGCCAACATGAGTGAAGGGAGCTTCATCAGGCAACACTCTCTCGACAGGTAAGTCAGACATTTTTTGTTCAAGGAGTCTTCCTCTTTGGTGTCGGCAAACTACACAATCTGATATGACTTTTCTGGCAGCAGAGTTTGCATTTATAATCCAATACTTCCGCATTAATCTGGACAATATGTAGTTTCTTCCAGCATGACCTAGCTGCTGATGAATGTGGCGCAGAATCAATGTGGATACATGCAGGTCTTTGGACAGAATAGCAGGACGTTTAGATTCAACTGGCAGCGAGGACTTGCTAAGCCGACCGCCAACTCTGAGGATCTCACCTTCCATCACTGGGTCCAATCTGTACAGGGGACTGTCTTTGGATATGGTTTTCACACCACTCTGCAGCGAGGTGATTTCCTCCTTGAACCGTTGATGTTGCACATACTGGATGATTGTCAGCTCTGCTCTGGTCACATCTTGAGGTATCAGACTCTGTCCTTTAAGTGTAGACTTAAAGCTCTTCATTTGGCTTTTAACCTGTTGTTGACTGAGTTCAGCAGAAGCACAAAGCTCCTTTCTCTTATGTCCCAATAACACAAGAGTCTCCTTGAACTTAAGAAGCCAAGCAACAGCTACTTGCAGTCTCTTCCAAGATGAAAAGTGATGAATCAGGTGGCTCATAGCATTGTCTGTGTCTTTAACAACAGCATTCACAGTCAAGTCCCTTTTCATCTCAGGGTCAGCACCAGGGATCATCTGAACATCTACGTCCAATTTAGGCCATTCATCCTCGGACTTGTAGAGGAAATCAGGTCCCATCATCCATCTCCTTCCATTCAGGAGGTCCTCTGCCCTCATTCCTCTTGACGCCTCATCTGCAGGGTTCTCCTTAGTCCCTACATACCTCCACTGGTCAACATCAGTTGCCTCTCTGATGACTGTAATTCGATTGGCCACAAAAGTATGGAATCGCCGGCTTTCATTGCATATGTATTTCAGGACTGTTGTGCTGTCGGTCCAAAAAACAGATTTCTCCAGCTTAATCTGCAATTCCTTTCGTAGCATGCGGTCTACTCTAACAGCGAGCACTGCAGCTGTGAGCTCCAAACGAGGAATTGTCATTTGCTTCAGTGGAGCAACTCTGGCCTTCCCCAGAGTAAAAGCAACATGCACTTTATTGTCCTTTTCCAGTCTTAAATACGATACAGTTCCATACCCGACCTCACTGGCATCAGAGAAGTGATGAAGCCGAACAGTGACAGGGTTGCTAAAGTCTTTAGGCTTGACACAGCGATCAATCTTGAACTCCGCCACCTTGTGGAGATCTTCCAACCAGCCAGCCCATTGCTTGGAGAGAACATGGGGAATAGCTTCATCCCATCCAAGATTTTTTCTGCACAATTCTTGCAGTAACATCTTAGCCATCATGCTGAATGGAGCAAGGAAGCCTAATGGGTCGTAGAGGGAGCTGACCACTGAAAGAATTCCTCTTCTCGTCTGCGGTCGCTCTTGTAGAGAGGCCTTAAATCCAAATTGGTCCGTTTCAACGTGCCACTGTAGTCCTAATGTACGCTCAACAGGAAGTTGATCTGTATCCAAATCCAGGTCCATCATGTCCTTTGCTCTTTGGTCTTCGCTGACAGAGCGTAGCACTGCACGACTGTTACTGGCCCACTTTGACAGAGTGAATCCTCCTTTGTGCAAGAGTGCAGTTAAATCATGAAACATTTTCCTAGCTTCCTCTTCTGAGGCCACTGAACGGAGGCAGTCATCGACATAAAAGTTGGTTTTCACTGTACTCACAACCTCTGGAGGGAAGTGTTCTGCGTTGTCCTCTGCAGTCCTCCTCAAGGCATAGTTGGCACAGCCTGGCGATGATGCAGCTCCAAATAAATGCACCTTCATGCGGTATTCCTGTGGTGCCTGTGCGGTGTCACCATTTGGCCACCAAAGGAAGCGGAGAAAGTTGGTGTGCTTATCTGAGACATGAACCTGATGAAACATGGATTGGATGTCGGCCACAATTGCAATAGGCTCCTGCCTAAATCGAACAAGAACTCCAATGAGGCTGTTAGTAAGATCAGGGCCTTGCAAAAGCTGGCTGTTGAGTGATGTTCCTTTGTATGAGGCTGCACAGTCAAACACAACTCTGAGCTTGCCCTTCTGAGGATGATACACCCCATGGTGAGGGATGTACCAAACGTTCCCATTGTTCTGTGTCAGCTGGTCAAGAGGCACTGGTTCAGCATGTTGCTGTGTTATCATTTCACTTAGGAACGTAGTATATTCTTCCTTAAACAGACTGTTCCTATCAAACTTTCTTTTCAGGCTACCCAAGCGCTGTTCTGTAACATAACGATTATCTGGCAGAGTTACATTTTCTTTTCTGAATGGCAGGTCAATGCAATAATGGCCTCCAATTAGTTTTGCTGTGCTACTAACAATATCCATGAACTTAATGTCTTCTCTGGACATTTCCAACTGCTCTTCTGACGACCTCTCATTGAAGTCATGGTTATATTGTTGTACAAGCATTTCTTGCAGGTGTTCAACAGAGATATGGTTTGCTGATACGGAAGAATAGCCACTCTTACTTCTGCAGCCTCCACCATGAAGAGGACCATTAAGGACCCAGCCAACTCTGGTTCTGACAGCATAAGGCCCTTCATTCTGGCTGTTTATCACCTCCCACGGCTCCAAGACCTTCGGGGCGTCAGTTCCAATAAGCAGGTCAACACTTGCATGAATGTCATAGAGTTTTACATCCTTCAAATACAGCCATGGATCAAGATCTGCTTGTCGTGGAATGTTAAGAGTAGACACAGGCATAGTTCTTTGAGTTAAAACATCAGGAAGCTCTATAAAATTTTCAGCACCCATACCAGACACTTCAAGACCCGACAAAACGTGAGTATCCACAACTTTTCGTTGTCCCATTGTTTTTAACAGGATGCTTGTCTTCTTACCCCGCACATCCAGTCTTTTTGCCATGGCTTCAGTACAAAATGTGCCGGAACTGCCCGGATCCAAGAAAGCATATGTATGCATGGTCTTGTTTGTCAGTTTACTTCTGACCTTTACTGCAACAATTGAAAAGGTGGAATCATCTTCCACACCGGCCCCAATGTGGCCACACGTCTGAGAGGTTACATTTGGCTCATTTGGAGGACTCAGAGAAGGTTTGGCTTGTTTTTCGGATGTGCCTTTATCCGGTCTTTCAATGTGGAGGACTCCAGGGCGTTTCTGGTGACATACATAACAATCCAATCGACTCCTGCAGTCTTTGCTTGTATGGCCTACCTTCAGGCAACCGAAACAAATACCCTTGTCCTTGATGAAGCTGATCTTTTCCCGCTGTACTTTGGCCTTAAACTGCCAGCACTGATCCAGTGTGTGGCTCCTCTGCAGGCAGAACAGACAGCAATGAGTGGAGGTGATTTTATTAGTATATCCTGCAGGCCGTGCCATAGCGTCTTCCCTCATAGGAGTGACATTTGTAGCGTAGCTGCTTCCCTTCCTTCTGTCTCCTGGCTGGCTGCTTTTGATGACTTTGGGGATATTATGTTGAGAGTCTTGGATGTTTCCAAAAACTGGATCTGAGGCAACTTTCACTTGTTTCTCAATACAATTTACGAGATCGATGAATGTAGCCCTCTCCCCCCTTCTTTCCTTCAGATCACATGCAACATTCCTCCATTTTTCTCTCAGTTTGTAAGGAAGTTTTAAAATGATGCTTCTCATGTTAGATGGTAAGTCCAGTTCCCTCATATACCTCACTTGTTCTGTTAGATTTGTACATCCTCGGAGAAACAGAGCGAATGATTGTAATCCTTTGATATCTTCACTTTTAATAGGGGTCCAGTTAAATATTTTCTCCATATAAGCATATGCAACTTTATGTTCATCTCCAAAGTGCTGTGCGAGAAGACTTTTGGCTCTTTGATAGCCTTGATCTGGAGGTAGATGCTGACAACTATGCACAAGGTCTTTAGGCTGCCCCCTAGTGTACTGCTCCAGGAAGTGCAAACAGTCGCTCTGATTGTTGGTTTTCTTCTCTACTGCATTTTCGAAAGCTCTAATGAAGGAGTCATATTGAATAGGGTCTCCATCAAAAACAGGGAGATTTCTTGTAGGGAGAGCAGAGTACATATTTTGCTGAACCAACAATGCAGTGATTTCGTTTTGTTTGTGCATAATGCTCATCATGTCATTCTGATTGTTACCAGCAGTCTGTCTTTCTAGATATGGAGCTTCTGGCTTAGCAGGCCTTTCATCCATTTGTGCAGCATATGCAGATCTTTCTTTTTGCCTTACAACTAGTGCAGGATCAAGGGGGGCTCGGACATGATTTTCATGTGGGACAAAAGTGTTGGCTTGGGGATTTAAACTGATGGACCTTTGAGCTTTGCTTCTCTCCAAATAGGAGTTCATTCCATCAGATCGAGCCGACCCACACCGTGAAGAGTTCCTTTCTAAAACTTGAATCTTTGCATTAGTTGCCGCTAAATCAGTTTCAAGCGCCAATTGCTCCTTTTCCCTGCGGAGATTTTCCTCTTGTGCTTCAATGTGATGCATCTTTTTTAAACCTTCAGAGCGTTTGAGAAGAACTGCTTTTTCGGCCTCCGCCTTAATGCGCGCTGTGGATGTTGCAGACGTCTTTGATACACCAGTTGCACGTGATTTTACAGAACTTCCTTTTACACTTGAGATGTTAGAAATACTATCCTCAGGTCTTATTTCATCAACACATTCTACGTCGGAAGGTTGATGTTCAATTGGCTTCGAATATGGACGACCGATTTTAGACAGCCACTGCTTTACCTCTTCAATAAATTCACGACATGATTTCATCTTTTTCTCAAAGTTCGTAGTTTTTGCCTGAAGTGTTTGATCATCTTTTGGTAGAGGCATTTCCATAAACACTTCGTGCAAACTGCATGCATCTTCGTAACACTTAATGAACAAAGCGAGCTGAGCGTTTACTGCATCGGCATTGTCGTTTAATTCTAGTAGAGGACGTATTTTATCCATTAGCTTTTTAGCCTGCTTAGTTTTTGCAGTGCGTTTCTCTTGACAATTTTGTATGTAAAAGCATATTCCTTTTGCGGTCAGTTTAATTGACCGTCTTGATGCTGGCCTTTCCTCATCGGATGCCGCTGACTCGTCACTCATCTTATACACTTGCGGATAACACTGCGGTCCCGCAATCAGGCAATAAGTCGAGCAAAAGGTGGCAACACTATCGAAAACAACTTGGTTTAAAACGAACAGTTCTTTTTCATCCACATAAGTCACAAGCTGGGCCTACACAAGGCTTTATCTTCTCATGAATGAAGGCCGTCTCTTGCGTCAATAATCCAACAAAGCGCACAGCGAATTAAAGCAGTCCAAGTTTATAACTGAGTCTTTTCATAAAATACTGATTTTCACCATCTTCCTATATGGCGTTTTAAAACAGTGTACATACCATGTGGAGATTTCTTAGATCTGGACCAGGTCTTTGTCTCTCAACAGCAGATGCTCCATGAAAAATGATTAAAACAATCCCACTCCAATAGCAGGTCCGCAGGATCGTATTCCAAGGAAAGTTCTTCTTTCTTTAATCCATGAGCGGGTTTTTTACTTGATGTAGTGGCCGTTTGTCCTAAACTTAAACTCAAAATAAGTTAAAACCTTCAAACGGATCACTTCTGGCACCCTGGGCAGGTAATGTACGCAGTGTAGAAAGTCAACCAATTTCCAGGCATGGGTTCTGTCGTTGAGGCTGGTTTTATTGTTTTCTCGGTCACAAACAATTCTTTCTCCTTGTACAAACAATCCTCTCTCGTGCTGGTAAAAAACCATGTGCCCATTACCCAGGTGCAAAAACAGGTGGTCTGCCACTTCCTGCCTATATACACCCTTGCCTGTGCTCACCACTACCTCCAGGTGTCTAAACCAAAAATCACACTAAATAAATTAACCCAAATAAAGACTAACATATAAAGCAAAGAAATTAACTAAACAAATTATTATTAACTTAACAGAATATTACCACAAATATATACTTCTAATGTGAGCAAAATCATAATAAACAAATTAAATGACAAACTACAATTACTATATGCAAAAGACTGTGTAGCTCTAACATACGGTCTTTGTGGGATTGGTACATCATTTATTCTTAAACTGTTGTTAACTCTGGGTTTATGTGTTTAAGGAGATAAAACAATAACACATATGTTCTTCTTTACCAAAGGCAAAATGTCTACCTCCATCTCTGCCTCCTCTGAGTAAACCTCAGGTGAGTCTCACCTACAGTTGCTCTCACCAGGCTCTCTGCAGAGGATGAGTTCACTTTAAAAAGACTGTTCAGTAGTGCCAAAGCTCATCAGTGTAACAACCAACTATTTTGACAAGAGATCAATGATTTATGTTATTTCATGAAGCAAATATGCCAAACATGTGTTTGTTTTAGCTTCTTTAACATGAGTTCTTTATCCATGTCCTGCTTCTCATGCTACTGTAACATGAGAGTGACTACTCTGGGAATCACTTGAGTATTATCGTACAGTTGCTGGCCATTAACAATAATGGCGAAGACTACCTTTCTTTTTTGGGGTCCAAATACAATCACAGAAACATGTTTTCCACAAAGCTCCATACATGGCTACTTCATATATATATATATATATATATATATATATACACGATTGTCTAACTGTCATCTTGTTTGTTTTTCAGTTGAATGCAGCCAAACCAGCTCCTCCTCCTGTACCTCCAGTCAAGCCTAGCCCCCCTCCTGCTGCCAGAGTCAAGCCTAGCCCCCCTCCTCCGCCCCCAGCGAAGCCAAAGACATTCAGACTCACATGAAAGTCTCAAGCAGAAAAACATCCAGCATAGTCGTATATATGGAAAAAGAGCGATCCTTTTTGGGTCATATGTGAGTCACAGATTCCAAAAACGTTTGTCTTGATTCGTGAGTGACCGCGGCTTCACCGACTGAGAATGTCTTTGATGACCAACAGCTCCACGCGGCTGTAGAAAAGTGATTATGGGGTGGAAAAAGAGTCTAAATTTATTTAACTGCCGGTACAGTTGTTTGTCAAAAAAAGTTTTTCCTGCTCACGTTTTCATGTGTTCTCTCTACAGCGTGGGCAAAATGGTGCTCATTTGAAAATGTATATTGATATGTATTGAATGTCTGTGCAAGGGACTGTATGTAAGTAAGGGGTATTTAAGTAGAATTCAATGAGGGTACATTTCCGTATTTCCATAATATCTAAATTGTGTCTTACATGCAGAGGTGGGAGAAGTACTCAGAAGTACCAGGGAAATCCTGCATTCAGAATGTTACTCAAGTCAAAGTACAAAAGCATTAGCATCAAAATATAGTACCAAAAGTAAAAGTAGTCATTGTGCAGATTGGTCCATTTCAGAATAATATATATGATATGTTTAATAATGATTGATCATTAAAGTGTTATCAAAGCTGGTAAAGGTGCAGCTAGTTTGAATGACTTTGTATACTGCAGGGTAGCTTGTGAATTTACTCCAGGTGGAACTAAAGTCTGATTTAACACTTGATTATATTTCACATCATTCATCCAGATCTGCAAAGTACAAGAGTAAAAGTACACGATTGATCTCTGAATTGTAGTGGAGTAGCATTAAATTGAAATACTCAAGTAAAGTACAAACAAATCAAAATGATACTTAAGTACAGTACTTGAGTAAATGTACGTAGGCACCTCCCACCTCTGATTACGTGTATAGCCTTACCTTACCATTTTAAATTTGCTATATACATTTCGATATCATTTCAACATTATTTATTGTCCATTTTCCAAGAGGGTTACTTTTAACAAATAGACATTGTAAATTAAATTAGATTCAAGCCACTATCATAGGTTGCAAACAGAGCTATTTTATTTATTCTATAATTGCTGTACAATTGAATCACTGTTGTGTTATTATGAGATATGAGGGGGGAAGTTTTGCTTATGTATATACAGTCCCTAAACTGCATCTAAAGCCAGTCTGTGCCTTCTACAAGAGTCATCTTTGTGTATCACTTTGCACTGTACTTAAAAACTTTATGTGTGAACGGCACACAGATGACCAGTGTGTGGCTGAAACACTTACATGCTTCTTTGTTTGTCTCCAGTCCTGAGGGTGTGTGTGACAGGGCCTCGGGGAAACACTGCATGTAAATGTGAATATCATTTTTGAATTAATTCCTATGTAAAGCTTTATTTTCGCAACAAATAAAGTGCACTTTATATAAGTATGGTTATTATGTGGATTGGATAATGATGAAAAGTTCTATTTTTTCTCAATGAAGCCTGTTGTGGGAGCTTCTCTGAGCGTCTCTTATGAGCCCAGGAAACACGTCGGTTAGCAGTTCACTCATGTATTTTGGTCTCAAGTGAGAACAAGCGAGGCAGACTGAGAGCTGCTATCATCTCGGTTTCCTGTTCAGGCTTCTTAAACAGCTGGACACAAAGGCTGATGGGTCGTTTGTTCCCATTCTAACAAACTGAGTTCTCGTGGGAAACAAACTAAGAACATTTTGAGTGAAATAGCAAAAAGAGCCTGAAATATTATTAAAGTCATTCATGTTCCCCTGAGGATGACTCCTACTGACTTAAGGGATCCTCTGACTTTTCCCTTAGCGTTCACATTTGTTTTTTTTTGTAAAATGTTGAGACCATTATTGGATGTATTGCCATTACATTTTTGGTTAGACATTTGAGTTTCCCTCAGGATGTACCGTAATGACTTTGACATTTAATCTAGCAAAACCAAGAGGTCACAGTAGCTATTTAAACACGTTCACAATATTCCTATTCCTCTTATTACATGGCTAATGACAATTACTTTTCAATTACATTACCGATTAAATGCAGCTGTAAATACTTCAGTTAACATAAATCACCCCATTACAACAAATACTGCGTGAGTAAGTAGTAAGTGGGGTTTCCCTTCTAAACAGAAATATAAAGCCGTTCTCATGGTTACGCATCTTTCAGCCTTTGGCATAATCTACTTGTCTAACTTGGAAAATGCCTCCTTGGAAAAAGGCCTGACTCAGATTATGCCATTTAGATTACCCGTATCAAATTCGGAATTTGTCATATTCGGAATAATAGCGGAACAGTGGCATGGAAATGTAGTTTATCCAATCATTTGACTAAATATCTGGAAATCTAATAACAATCCAACCAGCTCTATTCAGCCAAAGCTCTGCTGTGTCCAAAGCAGAGACTCCAGACTGTAGTGTAATGTTAAATGTCATAATGCATGTTCTCAGCTATACAAAGTGTCTATAGATCTTTCTGCTTTGTCTTTTATGGACAAATCTTAGCTGTTTTGATCAAACCATATCATCATAAGAAGCAGCAGATTCCTTTTCTCAAAGTCAAAGGCTTTGGTTAGATATCAGAAATAGGCTCTGTGGTTTGTTAACACTAGCTCAAAAGTGTTGTTAATGTTGTTGCCCTGCTTGGGAATTTGTAAGCTCCTACAGTATGCGTCTTAAAAAAGGTGTTGGCTAACAAGGGAAACATTTGACTAAAAAACATCATCAGAGAAAAATCTAGTCCTCCTTTAGCCTATTCTAATTCTGTTTTTTGCATTTGGGCAAACATTGAATGCATCATAAATGTTTGCTTGTTTTCTGCAACAAACCGAATGGGATACTCAGTAGATTTTGTGGATGGATCCACCGGTTTGCCTACAAAAGTACATCCTCCCTGAAGCACTCTATAACAGAGGCTGAATTGTTCCATACGTTCCTAAGTGAGCAGATCTCCCACACCCTCTCCAGTTGTATTCTTTCTAAGCACATGTTTGAACCCGTTCACCCTAAACAGCATTAGAGAGGTCCAACTCTGATGCTGCTGATCAGGTCTGGCTCACAGTCCAGTTCATCCCCACTCTGTTGGACGGGTTGGAAGTCTGTGCAGAACAGCCTAGTTCTTCCAACCATAGACTGCTTCCAACGCAGAACTGGGAAAATATTTCAAAACCGCTGAAAATGTTGAAGATGTTTTCGAGGCACGAGAAGGGAGTTTAGGAATGTAGGCCCGAGCAAAGGGGAGTTAGTCTGATTCGCTCTGAATCACAACCGAAGCAGCTTGTAAACCAGCGCTGTTTACAATGACTGTGGTTTGTTCTACAGCGAGGCTCTGTCTCTGCTTGTTGCTCTCTCAGATCAGATTTACTGGACTGAATCCACAGGGGATGATATGCAGTGACATCATCCGTCTTGAAAGGGGATCTGGGCGTTTAGTCTAACATGCAGCCATGTGCTTGTTTGAACAATCCACAAGAAGACTTTCCAACAATGCCATGATGTGTCTTTTCTTGTTCTTCCATGTTTGATTTAACTTCAGTTTCCTCATGTCTCAGACTCAGTCCTAAATAATGTCTAAATAACAAGACATGACTGATGACAGCTTGCTGGTTGAAATGTTTCTGCCGCAGGAGAGAGCAGACAGAGTGACAGAACATGAGTTTCATGGTGTTAACCCCTCATGACAAATCACTTCCACATTTTGTTAAGCAGCTGAGGCTGAACGGGACCAGAAAAATGTAAAGACTGGCCGTGAGAAGGAAGGAAGGAGGATAATCTCTATGACTCACTGTTAATCACTCACTTTGAAGGCCAGAACAAAGCCTAAATTGTTGACTCAAATCATCTTGATAGTTTCCAGCTTTTTAAGAGCAGGAGTAACTGAAGGGTCCTCTACTGTGTCACAATTAGAAAACCATCGAACAGAGGTAACAGCTGTTGTTTCTCACTCCTTTCCATGTGACGTCCTTATGAGTCAAAAATAAAAGGAACTCACTTTATTCTGGGACATTTTTAACACAATCCATAAAGGTGTTTTATTTCAGACAATAAAGATAAATTGTGTTCCGTCTGAGCATCAGTGGTCAACGTATTCTTTACTTGACTAAAGTAATTGGAGATATTACCCTGAAATAGAATGGCCAATTTCAAAATAAAATACATGATTTTACTAGATTAAAATTGTGATGTTCAAATGTGTTTAGTTTAATGTTGCAGATTTTATCAAATCAAGCTCGACACAAAACATTTAAAAAAAGGAATACATTAGTTATTATAGAAGATATCAGTTATGTTTGCCTTTTGCCTGATTCTGCATCACATACATAAGAGGAGGGGTGCTTTCAGCTTGTTGCTAACATATGCTAATGTTTTGCAGGTATGTTTACCCTCTGAAGTTAGCAAGCTAGCGTTCGCTAATTGGCATTTGCCACAGAGTACAGCTAATGGGAGCACGATTGATTTTTCAGGTATTTGCTAAAATAAAAATAAAAAAGGAAAAACAGTATTTCTTTTTTTACATGATGGTGTTAGAAGATATCTTAAGGAGTAACCAAAGTCATTAGAATTCATTCCGAGAGGGTCAGGAATGCCTGCACAACATTTCAATGATGAATGTTTGGCATCAAAGAAGAAACAGTGCACTGGAAGCAGGTTCATGCCAAAGTCATTTGATTTTATTACCAGGCAAACATTTGATCTTTGTACAATGACAATTCAAAAAAAATTACATTTTAAGACCGATGGAAACAAATACTTAAATGTAAAAATAATTGAAGAATTGAGTTACTTAAATACCAAGAAGATATGTTTATCCACATCATAAATACAACTCAGAGGGTTTACTTGTCTCTAGCCCGAAGTTACCACCTGACTGGAGCTGCAGTACATTCAACTATTAACCATCTGGGCTCCAATCACTCACCCTGATCTCACTGTGGGTCACACCTTATTGTACAACGCCGCGTTCATGTCATAGATAAAATAGTCCAGCCCAGAGTTAAAAGCATTCGTTTATTCAGGGAGTTTTCAAGCAATAAATGCCTAATGTACCTACCCTAATGTCTTTTTGAAATGTTACACAGTCAAATGATAATACATTCATCTGAAAGTAGTCCCATTGAATATTTATAAGTGTCAACTACTGAATGACAAATTCATACTTTTTTTGTCAGATGTCAGAAGATATTAAAATATGCTCCTTATAGTCTTTTCTAATAATTACTTATTTTGAAGTGACTGAAGCCACTTAAAGATATTTATTTTTCTGTAAGACCTGAAGCTACAAATCCTCACATTGGAGATTGTATTTATATAGTATCTATTATTGAATCCTTCTTTGAAGTTTATTTCTGTCCCATTGTCTAATTTGTGCCAACCTGATTGGAAACACTGAACATTTTGAAAAACATAAAACGTCCAAATATTATTTATGACAATGAACTTGGCGGTGTTTTGAACTTGGCGGTGTTTTGCCCTTTCTAAATGCTTTAAGTAGCATTTGCCTTTTACAGATTTGATTGAGATTTGTTTCAACTCTGCACTAGATTTCCATGGAAACTAAACATTTGTAGCTGTGCCCTGAACGCAGCATTATAATCCATTGAAATAAAATGTGCACATAAATGAGACATGACACTTATCTGGCAGACAATTTAAAAGACATGTACAGTATGGACAGTGTATACACATGATGGCCAGCCACATCTGTCACATATATCATGACAAAAGACTTCTGCTTATGATACAGAACATTTAAAAATAATACTCAAAATAACATTTACAGAGTCTAAACCCCAGACTGTGGATAGCCAAATATATCAAACTGATTATGAGCGACATTAATAACAGTTGAACTGTTTGTAAATCTTTCTCGGCAGCCTGGAAACTTTGCCAAGAGGATACATGGGAGTATCAAAGTGCTGTTTGCTTGATTGTAATTTCCTCCCCACCCCCCCTCCCACTGCGACCTGTGTTTCCCGGCACACTATTGAACTCGCTCCCATGTTTTCTGTCCAGTACTCTCATGTAATAGATCCTCCTCTTTTTGTTGCATGACAGTAACAATGTATTTCAGATGTTTTATTTATTATGATGTGTATTGTGCAGCAAAAGAAAAAAGTAGAGGAAACGGCTTCATTGTTTTTTCTCATATAAAAACATGAATCCACCAAAGAGACGACGGAGTGGACGGACCGAGCATGAGCGGGATCCGTCCGGAGAGTTTCTTTAAAGACAGTAGTCCTGAGTCCATGTACAACTGTACAATGTTGTTTTTTTTCTCTGGTCTGCTCGGTGTTAGCAGCTTACAGTCTGTAGTGTAACACGGAGCACAGGGGGGGTGGGAGGACGCGACTAAACGCTTACGCGTTTCTCTTTTTTAATTTTGTTGTTAAAGTTTCGTATTGAGTCCAGCTCCAGTCTCGGTCCTTGAAAGAGCAAAACCACCAGGCGTTAAGAGTCAATAACACACACACACACACACACACACACACACACACACACACACACACACACACACACACACACACACACACACACACACACACACACACACACACACACACACACACACACACACACACACACACACACACACACACACACACACACACACACACACACACACACACACACACACACACACACACACACACACACACACACACACACACACACACACACACACACACACACACACACACACACACACACACACACCTTCCTTCTCTGTGTCACCAAAATGTATATGAAGTATTCTGATAACATCTTAGTATTTATACTATGGAACACCAATAAAACAAGTTGGACTAGCTGTGTAACAAAGAGTAAAGACATTTTGTCAAAGCTGTACTGCAGAAATTCAGAGTTTCCCGCCATTAGTTAATTCAGTCATGTTATCATGTAGCCCAAAAGTTGAGTAATACACTGGTATCGGGTTGGTAGCAGTTGAAGTACCAGAAGGATTTGCATTGGTACATCTGTACAGACACTGTGAGTGTTGACATGTGTTGCTCTGTTTAGAAAGAGAATTGTTTGTAAAAGTATGCAACAGTATTCCAATATTAAGAGATTATTATATAGTTTATTTTTTATGAAATGGAGCTGACACTTTTCTGAGCACTAATGAATTCCTATGCAATTTAAAAATCACTATTATGACATATTGTTCCTTCTGAGAATTTCATGCGACTGTCTGTCTTTGCTGATGTGTCAGCACGCAATAAGTGGAGAAGTTTAAAAGGAGAACTCACCACTATGCTTTTGGCCTGGTCGTCAGCGGCCTCCTGCATCAGGCTGGTCAGGTGACTGAGGTACTTCTGGTTCTCCTGCAGCAGACGGGGCGCGGCGTCGCTGTAAAGAAACACACAAACAGTTCAGAGGCCTGTTCACAACTTAATCACATGAAACCCCCCCATCACATGTGCAAAGCAGGACACTACTGGTTACACAAAAATGCCGCAGGAAGCAAATGCACCCCGTTACAAAAGGGTTTATAACTATCGATTTGACACTGGACTGGAGCAGGAACACATTATCTCTGCAGCACAGGCAGTATGAGACAAATAAAGAGCTTTTTCTACATTAAAGCATGGAGACACGTCACAGTAGAGGCACAATATAAAAACAGGAACCTAAACATTTCTATAATAGAGCGCTTTTAAATACATTTACATTATAGAAAGAAATGTGTCATCTTGATTGTCTATACTATCATTTTGTTGGTCCGTACACACAGCTGCGGTCCCAGAGATATGCATTCATTTCCATTCATACTAAAATTATATTTAAAAATAATCTTCATAGAGTGTTGTTATTATTTTCCCTGACTTGCGGCTATAGACAGGAACACAGATAATCTACTTAAAACGGCAATAGCTTCACTGAATTGAGGCAAAATCAAATCAATTATTTGTTTTACTTAGACAAAGAACAACATTGTAAGGTCGTAAACAAGAAGATAGCATGCTGCTACTTTTAGGCTACACACTCTACAACACTGGTTTCCTGGCTTAACCAAAAAACACTAGATCCCTCGATCCCTACGTTTGATCCACTTCAAGTTGTGAGTCGGCTTTATTAAAACCAAGTTCAGGTCCAGAGATGAGCTCCTTCACATGTGCAGTGTGGAACAAACTCCACTCAAGCCAAGCTTCAAACTACTGGCAATGCAGCCACAAGATGAACTTTGATTTTCTTTCACTTGAAGTGTAGGATTCAAGTTCATTTTGTGAAAATAAAGGAAGAGATTTGTTTTTACATACAGATAAAATAAAACTTGCATGTTAAATGATCCTACTGACAGGATGTATTGTTGAAATGATATGAAAAAACACGTTGCTGATTATATTTAATAGATGTAGGCTATAGGATGCAAGTTAAATATGGTGTTCAGACCTTAGCTAGGAGGAGACTTTAGTAAAAATGACCTTGTTGAACTTGAATTGAATATCACTGCTCTCGGAACAGAGGGTGTTGTTAACTGTTCAGAATGTAAAAGCCCCTCAAGGGGAATTTTTGAATTGGGATATTAAGCTTATAGCTAACATTGACTTGAAAATATGACCCTAAGCCCATACAACTGAACCTGGATTGTTAGACAGCTAGCTGTACACAAGCTTAAAGTGGCTATAATCAATGATAACAATGACATGACTACTTGTATATGGAAAGTACCGCTCATAGTAAAAGACCCACAGAGTATGCTTTATAGCGACTTTAACCCTTAAAGACCAATTTTTCAAGATCAATTTGTTTTCTATGTTATCACATAGATAAACATGAAAAAGGTCAAAGCATGACAGAGCGAGCATAAGCTGATCTGAATGGATGGATGATCTACCTGTCATTGGGCCCAGGTAGGGAGGTGAGGGGGTGGGGGGAGCTGACAGGCTGTGCAGACTGGGACCACTGGGAGACCTGCAGCAGGTTAGAGGACTCAGGACTGGCTGCTATCGAGCTCCGAGACGAGTTCTGAGCCTAGAGGAGACAGAGAGAGAGAGAGAGAGAGAGAGAGAGAGAGAGAGAGAGAGAGAGAGAGAGAGAGAGAGAGACAGAGAAAGATAGAGAGAGAGAGACAGAGAGAGAGACAGACAGAGAGAGAGAGACAGACAGAGAGAGACAGAGAGAGAGACAGAGAGAGAGACAGAGAGAGAGAGCGAGAGATAGACAGAGAGAGACAGAGAGAGAGATCTTACTGATACATGCAGGAATGAGAAACATTTCTCCCCCAAGAAGGAATGCAGGCAGCTCCTCCTCATCCCCGTGTGTGTGCATTTAAAGAAGCAAAGTCTGAGGAGGAAACAACAGAAACTACCACAGCTGACTGAGAGGTTTTAGGATAAATTCCACTATTTTGATAGTTACAAAATAATAGAAAATTCCTTTTCAAACTAAAGTTACCAAGTTATAGATCATTCATTTTAGATTTGTAATGTCATGTTTTCCTTATATGATAATAGGCTTAACTTTGCTGGTTTTAAACTGTAAGTAAGACAACACAAGCATTTCATTGACATTTTATTGACCGTATCATTAATTGATTCGGAAAATAATCATTAGTTGAGCATTCGTAAATATAACTTGGGCTTAAAAATAGGACATTATAAAGAAATCTTTTACGACATTATGAGTTAGAATGTATCAGTTCATCCAGAAAATGTTCGGCGGTGAAGTCAAAAACAAAGAAGAACTACTTTCATCCCTAGGACAAGGCAACATGGTTTTGCTCTGAATATTAAAGCCCTCAGTGAAACCAATATCAGTTGATGTCTGTACTAGAAAAAGCTACAAAAGCACAACTGTTAAAACATTGATATAGAGAATGCAGAGTCACTTACGCAGGCGATCTTCAGTAAATGCCAGAACTCTCTTTGTCTCTTGATCTGCATCTGCATCACTGTGTTGTCGGCGTCCTTGATGCTCTCCAGGGTTTTCTCAATTCGTGGAAACAAGTCAATGATCTTCTGTTTGCTGATTAGGATCTTACTGTTGGGAGGAAACGGCAAAGGGCAGATGTTAGCATCACTTTAGAATGATTGAGTCAACATTCCAACGCTGAGCAGTGTTTTTGTTTTGTCCAATTTGAGTTTGAAGTAGTTTTCTCTGGTCAGTTGCAGATGAGGATTAGATGATGTGAATATCATTAGTTATAAACAACTTGTAGAATTAGATTGCAGTGGTAGTTTAGCTGCGTAGGATTGTTTTTGATTTGTGCGATCTGAAACATTTCCAATACCTCCAGAATGTTATGCTCCAAAAGGCAACATTTATTTAAAAGAACAACACTGCAATAATTCCACATGTCACAATATGTGGTTATCTCAAGCAGTCCTCGACTTTAACCCGTATGTGTGAGCCTTTAAAAAGGTTTGTACTGGAGTCAAAGAAAGGCTTTCTCTTCCGCTGTAAGCACACAAAGGCTGAGGAGGAAACATTTAAACTGATGAATTCATTTATTTAAACTGAGGATTTTGGGGAAGAATTGTTATAAAGTGTGATGACATCATAAGATATTATAACAAATGTTCAAAAGCCTTTGATTCAACCATAAAGAATATATTAATAATGGATGCTAAGAAGAAAGAACCACAGATCTGAATAAACACTAAAAGTCTGTTGGAGTGTTGGACAGTCCTCTTACCTGAGGTGTGTGTACAGATCTTTGAGGACCTTGTCTTGGTTCTGCACCGTCTGAATGATGGCCTTCACCATCTCAGAGCTGTCGCTGCTCACATCTGTCTCAGGTACTGACAGGGAACAATCACCTCAATACTGGACGCACATTTAAACTTCAACAGAGTCATTTCTATTTGGCTTTTTGAGGAGAAGCAAGCTATTTATTACATTGGTTTTGTAACATTTAGAAAGACAATAAATTGTTCTTACTTTTGCATTTCATCTTCATTTGCTTGTAGAGCTCAATCGCCTTTTCTTCTCTGCAATAAAATCAATCGATCACATTTACATACTTTCAAGACTCATTTCTACATCATTGCTTGTGCTCCAGGAATGACATATTTGACCTTAAAACTCTTGTGCAAAAACAAGCTAAACTGCAGCTTATTTCTGTCTCTTTTAAACAGAAGATGATTGTCTGAGCATGTTTGAAATGCCCCATGGAGGAGACACCACTCACTGCTCATACAGCAGCACAGAGGAGCATTTTGTTCATTCCCCACCAATTGATAAAAGCAGTTTTTGGCCTCGGGGATGTGTATTACTTAACACTATTGGTGATTTGACTTCCACCCCACACCCATTAAGCCTAACCCCTAATTTCCACCTGGTCCGTCTGCGCCGCGGCGTTCGCAAAGATCGCGGCCACTCTAGTCAATGGGTGCTATTCCACCACACGCGGCGCGTTACGGCTCAGAAGCGTCCCAGAAGCGTCTCGGCGCAGGGCTCCTCTAAAATTAGGATGAATCCTATTTTTGACGCGACACAGCCGTAAGGTAATGTTGGGCAGGAAGTGGAACGGTCAGAGCATCCGGGCGAGGCCCATCCCCCACATATACTAATTTTGCCGACCTCCCTCCTTCATCACAACACCTTCATCACAACACCCTCACTACGACACGCACAATGGACGAGGAGCTTTTCATTCTGGAGGTGGAAAAACACACTATTTTATACGATGTAACCAATGCTTTTTACAAGGACAACATCAGAAAGGACAAGGCCTGGTTTTTAATCGCTGGAGTTTGTGGAGTGGAAGGTAACAACTACATATTAATGTTTTAAAGTTAATTAATACTTGTAGGTACAGTACAGAGCCATTCAGTAGTTTAACATCTTGTGAAAGTCATTTAAAAACTTTTCAGTAAACTTGCATTTCACAATAAAGTAAGATCTTATTTCCTATATCAAGATATAAACATATATACACATATATATGGATGCCCAAATCAATAACAAAACTGCGAGCCTGCATGCAAGACGCTCCGCATCTGAAACGCTTCTGGAAGGCGCCTGTTGGGTTATGACGCTAGAGGAGGTCGGACCAAAACCGCGACGAAGCCGTAACGCGACGCAGACGAACCCGGTGGAAACTAGGGCTAAGAGTGGATGTTGTTGTTTTTTGTCACTTTCTGCAAAGTAGTTAAACTCAATAAAATAGCTGTATCGATGTTTAGGATCAAAAACTCATGACCAAAATGGGACAAAACTAGTGGTGCACGATAATTATCGGCCCGATAAAACTCGATAAAAGTATTAATAGCCCCGATAATATACAATATATTTTTGGGGTAAAAAAATAAATAAATACTGCGGTGTGGGTGGATTGGGATGAGGGGCGCTTGTTTTTCACTCGGCTCCTCCCGTTTTGCCAGTACTGTGGTATTACTGGTTTAGGAAGAGGGGAGTTTTTCACAAATCCAGCGCTCCCTAACTCATGCCTGGCTGTGACGTAAATGGTGTGCGGCCGTGAAGCCAGGACAGTAAACAAACATGTTGTCGGTAGTATGGGACTATTTCAAAGTTTCAGAGTTAGATAGTTCGCTTGCTATTTGTATTAACAAATGCAATGCAGAAGTTCCACGAGGAGGGAAAAAGGCAACGAGCTATAATACTTCCAACCTGACTAGTCCCCTGAAACATCGACATCGCTACGATGGTGTGTTAAAAGCGTACGAAGACGCCTGCGCTGCTAAACTAGCGGCAAATCCAAAGCCAGCTGCAAAGGCACCGGGGCTTTTATCGACGAGGCTTTTGAAAAAGGCAAGAATTTTGCCAGAGACGACCCCAGGGCTAAAACGAGGAAAAAACTACAGGTACTTTTAATATATATATATATATATATATATATATATATTATATTATATTATTATCGGTTATCGGTCTTGAGAAGCAGGAAGTTATCGGTATCGGTTTAAAAAAAACAATATCGTGCATCCCTAAAACCCAACAACCCAACATCTTAACTCTACCTACGTTTCCTGTTTTGATTGAATGAAAACATGTATTCATTCACTATCAATTATTTTTCCACCATCCTCGGAAACCTTTTTTAGAGAACACAAGCAGCAAAAAGCTAACCAATCCAGATCTTGCAGTCTTGACATGGATCTCTATAGCCCTGAAAGGAGGATTCATTGAAAGACCCCTGGTTTGGTTCCTGGTGGGGACCTTTGTTGCGCCCCTGACACTTCGGCCTTAAAACTCTCGACATTAAAACCAATCATTTCTTGTGTAAACGACCACAGCACAACTCACAGCTGCTCCATCTTGTCTCCTTGGCGCCGAGCGTACGGACTCCTCTGAAGCTCCACTATCTCCGAGTGCAGAGCCATGATCTCATCGTCCAGATGGCTGACCTCCGCCACCTGCAGGACAAACCGGGAATCAATCACCAAAAGGGTTGCAGAGAGACATTACAGGCCAAATTTACATTTTGAAAACAAGCCTTACCTGAGCAAAAGCCGCAGCTCGTTCCTCGTTCTCCTGCCAGGCCTTCAGCATTTTTTCAGAGGCTTTAAAAAAAAACATACACAGCTCATTAAAACAAAACTACATCTTGCTCATTTAAAACAAATATAGCCATATAAATGTTCTCCATTAGAGGGGTATTTAGTGAACACTCACAAATGCCGTAGTGCATCTGATCGCTGTATTTCTCCAGGTCGTACTGGATGCTGCTCTTGAAGAAGTCCAGCTTGGCCTTCAGCTGCTGAGAGAAGCCGAACATGCTGTTCTTACACCGGGTCAGGTTGGTGTTGTAACGCAGGAGACTCAGCCTGGAGGGAGAGGATGGAGATCATTTAGAATAGGAATGGTTTGTAAGGAAGATCAAAAGCACCATTACAGGCTGGGGTTAAATCCCCTGGTGCAGAGCCCCTGATGTGTCTGGTGGCCACATCAGGCAGAATGAGCAGTCTCTGCAGGTGTATTTGGTAACAAGGCCTGGGACCACACTGACTCTTATCCTGTTCCACATCCATTACTTTAACCCACATCTCTTCAATCTCCCCATATGCAGATATTACTTGTACTTGACATTCTTAGCCGTGAAGTTGTGTACATCCCTGGCCTGGACAATATGTTGCAGTTCTGCAAAAACTCTTTCACTTTTTCATATCTTTTGTAAATGTCTAGATTTGAGATGTTTTTGTCTCTCAAATATTGTGCTTGTGTTTATTGTAGAACTTCAACAACGAGTCAACAAATCAATAAGTGGATTGAGAGAAAATGAATCTCTTAAATTAACTATTTGATAGTTCATTTATAGTCAAACCAATTTCTATGTTGTTTTCAGTTTTATATTATTAAACTGAATACCTTCCCATTTTGAAGTGTCAAAACAGGGCATTTAAAGACATCAATTTGGACTTTGAGAAACTGTGATGACATTTCTTTCACCATTTTCAAACATTTCATAGACAAAAAAAATCAATTTCTAAATACCCTGGCAGATGAAACAACAATGAAAAATGGTGTTGGTTTAGCTTCATGCAACAAATCACCATGACAAAGTACTGGGATGTGCAAAGCTACTTGGAAATACAACTTTCTTCTGATTTATGTGAAACTGTTTAACTAAAAACAAATTGTCAATAAAAATAACAACAAAGGAATATTTGTCATGTTGTTGTGGATACCAGATGTGTCATGTGACTCACATGGCAGCCCTCTGTCCTTGGAAAAGCCTGCTGTAGTCATCCTTCAGCCCACAGATGTAGCTCACTGCTTCTCCCCAAACCTTCTTCAACACCGCCAGAGGCAGCTGGGTCTTTGCCTCTTGCACTGCAGAGTTTAAACAAGATGAGAGTCGGGACCAAATAGAAACCGTCAGAGAATCCTTTTTACACAAGCTAACTGACACAGGAAATAAATGTTCTCTTCTGATGTGTTCAATATAACGAACGCATGTTATGCTTCGAAGTACCAGTTGGCTTCTTTGTCTCAGCATGAGCACACCTTACAATAGACTCACCTATAGTGTTGACTTTATCCGGCAGTTGTCTGGCGCTAAGGGGCCCGGAGTACTTGGTGATGCTCTTGTCAAACAGGTAGACGATGTAGCTATCCCAGCCTCTCTACACAGGAGAGAAGAATGTACACACTTATACAGCCTGTAAGTGCCTTTCCTGTCACTTCAAACAGCATCATGGACTGATTCAAAGTCCCTTAGAGCACATCCAGTAGGCTTCTGTGAGCCATGATACCTGCAGACACAGCTGTTTTGTAGCATTTTAGTGCTTTAGCACTGACAAAAATCTTTTACACACCTTTGCCTGTTTTTTAAGGGTTCCAATGGGAGCCCGGCTTAAAAGTAGGGGTGTAACAACTAACCGACTTAATCGATTAAAATCGATTACCAAATTAGTTGGCAACTAATTCAGTCGTCGATTCGTTGGTGACGTCATCACATGTGTTCTACACCCCGTTAAGCTCCAACGTTATCGCTCTTTTTTATCGGTACAGGAGAGATTTAAAACATATGTCATATGTATTATTGCTACATAAACATTATATCGCAGTCTTAGTGTCGCCAACTCAGTTTCTAATATGCAATATGACTACAAAATGCGTCTATAATGTATTTTCGATCTTCCCAATTCAGACGAGATTTCTCTCTCCCGCCTGCTTGCGAGGGGGCGGGGCAGTTTACACACACAAGCAGGAGATGGCGGAGAGAACGCGCTCCGAGGTGTGGTTAAACTTTAGCCGTCTCGATGTGGACAATGCTCGTTACCAAAAGTGCAATAACAGTTTATCATATAAAGGCGGTAAAACGAGCAATTTGTCTAAACACTTAGCAAAAGTGCACCACATTCAGACGGAGGAATGCACCGGGTTCGACTGTCTTTCTAGTAGCTCTGTAGCCCCGTCCACGAGTAACGTTTCCACGTCAGGTGTTATGTATGCTAGCAGCAACACACAGAGTTAACTCAGTTATAAAAACATAGGTTAATGATTAGAGGTAACTGAGTTATTTTGTTAAAGTTTCAGCTATTCGGTTTACAGTTCTGTCATCACATTATTTAATATGATTTGTTAAAACATTGTTGTTTCTTTTGATGTGAAATATTATGCATTTAATTAAAATAAAAAGCAATGTTAGTTTTGTTCACAATTTGTTTAGTTAGTTTACCTTATTTCTTTTCAAAAGAACCGTTAATACTATCGTTAAAAGGACCGGATCGATAAGCAGTATTGATATAAGTAGTAGTACAGTTAAAACCTTAACGATCCGAATAATCGATTAATCGTTTCATTAATCGATAGATTAATCGATTATCAAATTAGTCGTTTGTTGCAGCCCTACTTAAAAGGTTAAAAAAAGTGAGTGTTTGCTTTGTTAGCAGAAGGAAACTGGTAGGGAAGTTGAAGGAAACAACAAAGACAGCAGCTAGACTTCATTTGGGTCCTTGAAATCATCCAGGACACCAGCTAATGAAGGTTGTAACTCCAACAATTAACCTGAGTATAAGAAAATGAATGGTTTGGATGTTAAATATAAGTTGACTGAAGTTTCTAAGGGTAAAGAGGAAAGTTACAGCAGTTAAGTGCGATTCGGCTGTTATCTAAACTGCATTAAAGTGAACGTACCACTCCATCCAGGACACACTGTGCAGCAGGCTTCCTTGGGTCCAGGGACACCCCCGTCTCCTGCAGCAGCTCCTGGTTCACCACCTCAATCTTTGTCTCGGCCTCGATGCGCATCTGTAGACTGTGGAGACTTTCCTCTGGAGTCAGCTGGAAGGAGTGGACCTGAGCTGTGGTCATGTTCAGGATGTGGACAACCTGGAGAGAAATTAAACATTCACTGAACCGTTTGGTAGACTGAAGATATATATATAAAGCACTCCAACTCATCATTGACAGTTCAAAGAAATCCAAAATTGATGCTGATGATGTTGTCATTTCTATCCACGGCTGAATCCTAAGATAAACTCAGTCAGTAACTCACCTTCATACTGAGTATCTGCTCCAGCACATTAAAGCAGGAGGGTTGCCTGGTGTCAGGGTTGAGTTTGCCTCCTCGCTGGACAGGATCCCACTTTAACATGAGCTGCAGCAGAGATTCCAACGGCTCCAGCAGTGTGCTAAAAACAGCAAATAAAAGATGGTTCAAGGAGAGAAATAGATACTAACACTCCAAATACTGAACTTACAGTTTGCAACAATCCATATTCATAGTTTTGAAAAAGGGCTGTACTTAAAGTGATTTTCACTTTATTAGATTAGATTAGAATCTTTAATGACCACACAGCCAAACTGGTGGAATTCGTGTTCAGTGCAGATTATTACAGCTTGTTCCATACAATTCAACATACAATAAACAGACAATAAAAAGTACAACACACAGCAAATACATACATCATGACATATATAAATAAAGTTCAAGGTGTGATTGATTGTGATTGTTGATTGGGGTTATTTAGAGTCCATTTAGTGTCCGTATTACAAAGGGGAAGAAGCTGTTTTTGAAGCGGGCAGTTTTGGTGGACAGTGACCTGTAGCGCCTCCTTGAGGGCAGAAGTTGTATATATCCCTAAGCAGCCACTGCGGGAATCTAATTCTACAAATAGTATAATACTAATAATAGTAATATAACAGTGCAGCCTCATTTTAACTGTGCCGAATTAAATACCAACTTTAAACACAAGGAACAGACATGAAAAACACATTGTCATCATACATAAGTAGTACAACATTTCGTTGGCATCTCTCACTGCAGTAATATAAATAAAGACCATGCACTGCAATAATTGTATTCCATGTCAATGTACATATCGACAAAAGGTTATAAGCTTTACATTATTTGATCAGTCTTTGAAGAGATATGTTTGCCAGTCCCAGGGTCCTCACCTGCTCAGATTGTTGGGGTAGGGGAGGTGTGTGGAGAAGCGGACTTCCCCGTTAGGTTCCTCTACAGCCATGATGTCTTTTGGACCTTTATTCCTCACTTTGCTGGCCCTGTGGATGGGAAGAGAAGAGATGTTGATGATGGATGACTTAACATCTATAAACAAATGCTTTTTATTTTATGCCACGCATAATCAGTGTTGGGACTGATGCGTTACTGTAACGCCGTTATTTTTGGCAGTAACTAGTACTCTAACGCGTCATTTTTTAAATTCAGTAACTCAGTTACTGTTACTACATGGTGCGTTACTCCGTTGTTATTTTTTTTATATAGTCTCGGCTCCCAGACGTTGGTGAGCGGCGCCAACTGCGAGGCAAACAGAGATGAGAACTGTACTTAAGTACAGTACTTGAGTAAATGTACTTAGATACTTCCTGTGTCACATGCGGAGACGCGCTGTGGGCGTGTTTGCGTTACTAACAAGACTATCATGGCAGCGGCGGAGCTCAAGTCGAGTTTCTCCACCTGGAGATATTCTCACTCTTTCACTTTTGTCGAGCACAAAGAAAAGAACGTTTGAGTTAAATGTAAGTTGTGTCTTGGCGGGTCAAAGATCCTATCTACTGCCCAAAACAGCAATTCAAATCTGTTGAAACATCTGCAGAAACAACATGCTGGGACGAAGCTAGTAGCTAAGACCCCAGATCCAGACTCATCCGACGCCACTCCACCTCCACCTAAGCAACAGCGGCTGGATTTTAACCGAGGGACTGCTAGCCAGGGACAAGTTGATAAAGCCATTGCAGGGTATGTTGTAGAACACATGCGGGCTATTTCTACTATTTATATTTCTTGATCAACATATTGTATTATTCTCCAATGCAATAACAGTACTGAAATGAAGGCTATAAGGGCATTAATGGGAGCCCTTTTTTTAATTAACTAATGCGTTACTGTTCACAGTAACGCATTACTTTTTGTTGTAAGTAATCAGTAAAGTAACTGAGTTACTTTTGAAATGAAGTAACTAGTAATGGTAACTAGTTACTGGTTTTCAGTAACTAGCACAACACTGCGCATAACAGCACAGAAGTAAGATGGAAAATTAAACATTTCACAGTGTTCACAAACACTGAGTGAGGAACTTTCTTTCATTGGGTTTTGAGATGTTTTCTTTAAACACAGGGCTACATTTTTTATGCATGAATGATGATTATTGTTAACTCACTAGGTGTTGGGCTGGCTGCCACACTTGTATTTTGTCAAGAGGTGAAAGGTGAGATCCAAATGTTTTGTTTTATTTTTTGTTTGCCAAGTTCTCATTTCTGGGATTTGGCTCCGCCTGCTGGCCTTTCCTGCTTATTATTTGTCGTGCCTCAGTGTTCTTAATTGTGTTGCTTTCGTATCTTATTGACCTAAACCATGTTATTCGACTTTCTAGCTGAATTATTACAAGTGTGGGACCTAATATACTCTTAAAGATTTTCAATGCTGTATACTGGATCCAATCACAAGTTGAAAATACTCCAACTATCAAATGAATTGATTGCAACACAAAAAACATACTCATGGATTACCGGTATTATCATTACCTGCCATCTGATTTATTAGGGCGACACCAGAGTTTCGGTTAGCCGGTAATTACCGGACTTTCTAAATCTCTCCGGGCAAAATGTCCGGTCAAAATCATTTCCCCTTAGCACAATACCGCATCAGTTGAGCCACTTATGTGACAGACAAGAATAGTCCATTCTAATGTCTAACACTTAATGTGGAGAAAGAGATGTCCTGTATGGGTTGATGGCCTCACCCGGTTGCATAGCGACGCTTATTGTTTAGGTCTCTTTTGATAAGCAGGTAGTCCTATCATTAGCTAGAACTAGCTAGATCTGATCGATATGGACATAAACGCGAGTGAAGTCTAATCTGACGGGAGACAGAGATCAGCTGCTGCTGACGAGTCGACAGGCAGCTCTGCATAATCACGTGCAGCGGTGAGCGGAACAAAAACACACACTTCAGGTTAGAATATCACACGTAGCTATTTTAATTACCTCTCAAACTACCTGAACTAGTTATAGATATGTTTAGTTTTACTGTCGGGTCACTCATTACTGGATCCGCGAGCTGCATGATACTGACGGGCTGTCAGGAGTGAGAGAGAGCACTCCGTTTATTATTCCTGTGTTATTGTAAGTTACTGTACACTTTTGAATAATGTAGTTAATCTACTATAATTAGTTTGGTTAATATCGAATCATATCAATTTGTTTTAAAGCTCAATAAATAACAAAGAAGACCTTTGACCGGCACTTTTCTCATTTTGACAGGCAAAAAATTTTTCGAACAGAAACTCTGGCCGACACCCATCATGCTCTGGGTTTTGTTACTGCAATTGCCATGATTTGGGGGTTTGGGGGACATAATCAAGTAAATATAATGTTGCTGTGGAGTCAGTTGACCTAGTTAGCTGTGTACTACGACTTCGAGGCCTTAGTAAGGCTATTATTTGATGTCTGAGTGTTCAGATTTGATAGAGTTGTAACTCAGATGAGTTTTGACACAGAATATGAAATGGGGCACTGAGGGTATAAGGTAATTATTTTATCTCCATGAGCTGAGTTTCACACCTTCTGCTGCTGCAAACATTCACTGTGTGACACTACAATAAAAAAGTGTCGCGTTGTTTTTAGAACACCAACGTGAACACGTCTCACCTCACTCAGCATCTTTGCCTCAGCTCCTCCCTTTGCTAAGCCTATGCTCTGAACTGTCTTTTGATTTATGAGCTACTAAAGTCTATCTAAAATAAATCACTCCCGCTCGACATGTAGATGTCCTAATGTTTTGCTACTCAGTTCAACTCACCACTGCACAGGCTGCAGGTTGTGCAGGAATGGGCGGAAGCCGCAACTGCATTCAAATACCATGGTGCCAAAGCTCCAGAAGTCAACAGTTACAGTGTATGGCTTATTCTCAAACAGTTCAGGTGCCTGCAGAGAAAGCATGCAATTCAACATGATTCATTTGATCCACAAATATGTTATCTTGCATTTTACATTTTTCATTTACATGCAAATAAAACGATATAAAACACAAGCAGAACAGGACCCCTTTAAGGTAGTAAAAATATTGAATTATTCTAAAATATAATTAGGATGATTCATAGAAATAGTATTATCTGATTGTAAAAACAAAAATGGTCTTGGTTTGCTTACCAGGTACTGAAGCGTGCCAACAAAGGAGGTACACAGACTGCCCTGGTCCAGGTCTTTAGCGTAGCCCAAGTCAATGATTTTGTGAACCAGCTGCAGAAGAAGAAAATATTAATAAAACAAAGTTGGTTTACTATGTCAGGTCAAACAAAACCAAACTGTCAGTTTACCTTTCCGTTGATATCTTGCAGCACTATGTTTTCAGGTTTAAGGTCTCTGTGTATGATCTTGTTTTCGTGCAGATACTGGATACCAGATCCTGGAGCAGAAAAAAGTGGTTTAACCGAATTATGATGATATTCTAATAAAGTACACATCTGATTGAAGAAGCCTCATAAAAGAGAAAACATTGGTCTTACCAACATCATTGAGTAATGAAAGCACTTCACTCTCTTTCAACCCGCAGCAGTTTTCAGGTTTGCTCAGCAACTGTAACCCACACACATGTAGTTCTGTTACATCTGCATTTAATCTACATTACATAAATAGAAAAACACTCATACAACATACTACGGTTGTAAAGTCATCTGTTTATCTGATGGAACTTTAAACATTGGACGTCTGCACTTTGACGAGTTTTACAATACTCTAAGCCGGGTACATTTGAAATACGTGTATGTCTGCACTATAATGGCCTCAATCAGAGAGAAAATAAATGTCTGTTCTTCTCCCTCTTTTAATCGGAACATTTTTTAAACTGTGCATCATAGCCAATATCGAAATGTATAAGACGAACCTAGCCCTGTAGTCTGCTGAGTCTCAGCTGGTAAAAACATCCAATTGATCTCCTTATGCCCTCGTATGTTTTGTTATAAAACAACCAAACGTATATTCAATTTGATTACAGCATAACATGCTAGATCCGACCATGTCAGTTGAGAAGATCAACGATTGATTTGCATATTGTCAGTCAAATCACTGCATCTCCCTTGACAGTCCTGTCAGCAACCCAGCAGGAAAGACGTTCTGGGGTTGCTTCTAAATTATGATCAAGATTTATTTTTAATAGGACTGCCTTGAAGTCTGATATTTTACCAGATGATGAACAAAAGCATTAAAACAGGTAAAACATGTTGGCTGATATAGACGTTTAGTGTGGGGCAGCTACGGTTCCGATGAGCTGATAATAATTGGGCTGGGGTGCGTGTTTTTTTAAATAACATTTGCAGGTAGGGGTTCTTGTAGAAAATAAATCAGTAAAGCCGTTTCATGGCTAAAATAACATGTGAGGTGATTGTTTGAGGTGTATCCACTTATGAGTTGAACCTTTGAGTTGAACAGTTCTGTTTTCAGGTGAAATTATTTTCGATTAGAATTTATTGAAAGACAAGAATGAAAAAAATGCAAATTCAATTTTAGATTTATCTTGCTTTATGTGGATGTGTTATTTCTTATCTTCCTTCCTAGGTGAAGCTCACCTTCCTCAGGTCTCCCCTGGAGCAGTACTCCATGGCCAACAGTGGAAGGTCATTTAAGGCTATGTGCCTCATTTCCTCTGGGACATCTCGGGCTGTCACGACATTGATGTTATTCAGCCTGGAGAGAGAATGACAGGTCAATGCTGCATTACTTTGTTTTGGTCATACAGATGGTGCTAAGTCATCCACTGAATGTCTGCAGTTTTAAATTTATAACAAATTATCACTTTGAATAAGTATGGCCACTATGATTCCAGTATAAGAGAGAACAGTATAATGTTGCTATAAATCAGTGTGAAATTTAAACAAGTAGTATATAAGAATTGTATAAATATAAGACCGACTTTTTCATGATCTGGATTTCTCTGCTCCATCTGTCCTTGTTCCTTGGTGTGAGCTCCAGACGGCACATTTTCACAGCTAGTTTTTCATTTGTTTCCTACAAAACAGGAGCCAAAAAGTCCATTATTGTATCAGAGCATAAAAGCTTACCCCAGAAATAGCAGTTTGTGTGTATCACCCTCATAGATGTAAAAAAAAAAAGAAGACTTTAACAATCCAAATAGGAAGTAAGTTCATAGTGATGCAGTTATCATAGTGGTTGTCTTGCAGGGTTTTAGTGTTCATTGTCAGGGTTATATGGCTCTAAACTCACATGATGTTGGTACAGGTAAACATGGGCAAAACCGCCCATTCCCAGCCTCTCTTTCAGCTCCCAGTCTCCGCAGTTCTGGTTCTGCCTGAAGGGAGGTTTCTCCATTTTTGTCACCCAGGCTGTGTATAAATGACATGTACATGACACAGTTAATTTACATTTCATTCAATTTATTTTTAAGGCATTTATAGTCACAAACAAATGGCGACGTTTGAATTCCTACATAGCTAGCTTAGCTAAATACAACTAAGGGCCGTGGCTACATCCTGGAACAGTTATGTCAGATTACATCGTAGTTTGCCCAATACCGAAGTCATGTTGACATCTTGTGACGATTTGGTACAGGTTGAATTTAAGGTAGCTGCCAAACGAAAACACTCACTAAAAGCTTTTTATTTATTTGTTTTTTTCAATGGCTAACAGATAGCTTAGCAGCAACGTAAAGAGTTTAGCCAACCAACAGCAGCCCAGTACATTGCAGGAAATAGACGTGCCCGGCTCCTCTAGCATTATGGCTGACAAATAAAGGCTTTGACGCCAGTTAAGTGACATTTAAATGAACGTTTCCGTTTCTAAAGCAAGTTTTGAGACTTACGTCGTCTTTCTATGAAAGTGTCATGAGCTGTGTGTCGGTAAAACTGCGTACTGTCCGGTTGTTTTCGGTTCAATGCAGCAGCACGGTGAGAATGTGTACTTTCCTGGGTGACGTCACCAAAGTGCCCGGCTGTTGAAAATGAAACAGTGGTGCGATCAATGACCGCACCACTCAATTAAACCAAACACCTGCTGCGTTTGGTTTAAAGGCACTACCATCAACCGGTTATGAACCCCAACAAATTAGTATTTCCTTCTCATATCCCTATACCTCCCTTTCAGATGGAAATCGTGTACTTTGTACTCCACAACATATATTTGATAGTTCAGTTTATTAGCATATTCAGATTATCTATACACATAATTGCATTAATAAATGCAATAATGTGCATTACTCTAAAATGTGTCATTCTGCCTAATGAGTACTTGAACTTTTGGTACTATTTCACGTGATTGGCTCAGAGTAAGTTGCTTATGTTTTCGTAAACTAGAGGGGAATAACAAACACCAGTGTGATCTTGGTGATTTAGTAGTTACACAGGCGGTGCCCCCCGGTTGTAATTGTACAACATTACTTTTAAGCTATCCTAAAAAAGTCAGTAAATGTTTTTTGTTTTTTTAAAGACTACATTTACATAGTCACAATGCTATTTCGTATTAAATGTGTTTATAGGTCCTGCCCTCTGACCATACACTCACACAACTTCCGAATCTTCAAACGAGCAACATCTCTTTGTTTTATTGGACTGGATTTGTCAGATTCAAATAAGTAAAATGCCACAAACAATTTTTTTTGTGATTATCACTATGTCTAGAGAACATGTACATATTCTGTTTTTGTGGAATACATTCATCAAATTTGATTTTGAGCACCTTATGTCTTTGTTGCAATATGGAAATAAAACACAAATAGAAATATAATGTCTTTGATAATTCCCTATAACTAAATTCTAAATGTGTCCTCTGTTAAGATTTTTTAATTATGACCAGAATTGAATAAATGAATAGATTATTTCTGATAGCAGTATGTGAAATTATATCAATATTTTAAACTCTACTTGTATCTTATCAGTTAATTAGTTACACAAATACATTTAACTCTTCTCTGGTTTTGGCAGAAACAGTTCTTTCTGAAATGTGTTGGGACTCTTGGATGTATCCCTTTCAGTATGATAATTAGCCTATTATCATTAGCCAGACAGCATTGGGTGACTTGTTGAACTGGTTTATCTGTGCGTGGGTGTAGGTATTCCTTTTATTATGATAATAAGCAGTATTGTATGACTTGTTGCATTGGTTTACCTACATGTAAGGGTGTAGGTATTCCTTTAATTATGATAATAGGCTGCAGGATGGGATAATAATAATAAATTGTATTTTTTTATAGCGCTTTTCTCGAACCCAAAGACGCTTTACATTTGGGGGGAATGCCAAAAAGGAGAAAGTGAGTTTGAGATGGAATCAGAGGACAGTGACACTGCTATGAGTAAAGAAGAGGCAGATGACCCAATGACGGCCCAGTCAGTGATTATGTGGACATCGAGCCCAAACCAAATAAACAAACCAAGCCCTGTTACAGATATCGCTGGCTGGGAAAATATTTTATCAGTCAATACTGATTTTTCTGGTCCAGATTTTGGGACTACCATTGCATTACTATTTAATAAATGGCTATTCATAACAAATATGACTGATGTGTGATTATTATTCATGCTGTATACTGATATAGGGCTAAGTAAGCAATAAATCCTGCAAATTAGCCCTTAGTTATTCAATATATTTATTCAGACAATGTGAGTAGAATTCTGATCCCACCAAAGGCCAACGTTGCAATATGTAAACAATTTGAAAACTCTTTCATTTCTGCTCCAGAGGCTCCCTACAACATCTGAAAGGTAAACAAAAAAAGCTTTACATAGTTAGAACATTTTGATGCTAATACACTACTTTTTAACTTTTTATATTTTGATATTTAAAATGTTCATTCCTGTTTTGTAAATTTAAATATTAGATCCATCACAAGGGTGATATCCCACAAGTGGTTGAGGAAGTTTTCTCAATTCCATTGGGCCCCGTAGAGCCTGAATACGACCCTTTCTATTATCTTGTTGGTTTGAAAAGGCTGCATTACTTACAAGGCATTGCTGGAAACTGACCTAACTTGATTACCCACCTGTTCCTGTGCATGCATTTGACTGGGCCCCCAACAGGCCCCGTCAATAGTTGAATCCTGCCAAAGTATACTCGATAATGTAAGCCCTTATTAATGTGTGTAAATGATATGGATCCTTTACAAAGATAATAAATAATGATGGTGATAAATAAATAAAATATCAGTTTTTTAAGGTCTCCGTACAGTAAATGACAATGTAAATACATCATTACCAGTAAACATCTTGAATACATTTACTTGAGTGAAAGTATGTCAATATTATCATAAATATGTACATTTTATTAAGCAGCAAAATGGGCTCTTTTCCTGTTGTATGATTGTATATTATATTATAGGATCATTTTTACTGTTACTAAAGGATACAATATATTTGAATGTGGCACCTGGTCAAGGTGGAGCCACATGGATTGTATATATCAAAACAGTGAATTGATATGCTTAATATTTTCAGAGAAAAAGATAAAACAAATGTTGAAAAAAATGCCTTTGAAATGTAGCGGGTCAGAGTATTTAAATATTCAAAGAGTTTAAAGAGCATATTGTGTTTACTTTCAGGTACATATATTGTGTGCCTCTAACTGTTCAAAAAGCTCTTTATTTTTCACTCTCTGTCTGAAACCAGAGTCCATTCTGCTCTGATTGGTTAGCTGGCCAGCTCTGTTGGGATTCGTGAACTGCTCAGAGATGTCCCGCCTCTTAGCCAATAATGTACTAGTAAAGTGGAAGTGTGTGGGAGAGAAACTCCCTCTGGAGGGATTTTAGCCTTTTCGGGCCATTTACTGTACATGCACTAAAAGCTATATAACACACTACAGGAAAGGGAAACTCCAAAAAGTATAGGGCCCCTTTAAGTACAAGTACCCTTTGCAATGTACATTCCACACAATGATGTTCGGACACAGTAAACCTTTCAAAACACTTTATTTTCATTTTCTATGCCTCCCAAAATGAGAAGCTCACAAACAACATTTCCTTGGTGAGTTTAAACAAGGCAGTGACACGTGTAGCTCACTGTATGTGTACCATTACATGAACATTGCCTTACCTGCACCAGTCTAAAAAACACTGAGATGGATCAGATCAGACCTCTACATGTAAAAACATTTGTATGAGCTGGCTCTCTAAAACACAACAGCATACAACAGCGTTAAATATAGACATTTCCTTCATTCACATAGAAAGAAATGTTAAAAAAAAACGACCATGAGCTCAAGGACAGGAACAAATATGTTGACCTATCTTAAATATTAACCCTTCATTTAATACTCAAACCATAATATAAATTAAAACAGGCCATAATATCTCATGCTTTATTTACATTCAGAGATGAGGCGTTCATGGGCAGAAATTAATGTTTTTTAAAGGACAGCTGCAGGCATGCACTGCTGCTGTAACAGAGGTACTGTACCGCGGTGAACAAACTTCATCAGGGTGACTTTCACTAGAGCATCACACAGCCGTCACCAGGGGAACCAGCCATCTCCATGCTAACCAGCGCCATGGAGATCCTGCAGCTGCTCTTTGATGTAAGTGAGCAGTGATAACACATGGCAGGAGGAGAGGGGGGGGGGGGAGTGTGGGGGGGGGGGGGGACCTTGGAGAGTTGTCAAGGTGGAGGCTCCTTTCATACTCCATCCATCCTCACTGTATAGTCTACTGCCTGACCCCAGAATAGAACCATCTGTACCAGATCTATTTTTGCATCTTCTTGTTACTCTTATTACCTATTGGATAAATAATATAGTTTCACTACAATGTATGCCTTTGAGATGTTTACATTCAGGTATTTTTGTTGTTGAATGATCTCAAATCTTAATCTTCTTAACATTTTAAGAACAGTCTTCAGTCTGTGATTTATTTGTCTTGTTGACTAAGTAGACACTACAGGCACAATTTGATGCCTTTGAAAGTAGTGGAAATAAAGAATTCAAAATATACATTAAGCTATTTATGTTTTATTTAAAATTTGAATAAAACATTTCAAAAGACTTGTCTTGTCTTAATGTAAGTAATCCTGGTTATTTTTACTGAATGTACCTTTTTCTCCTGTAGTGTCTCCCCTAATCGGCTGGATATTTTTGCAATTATTAGTTTAGTTTGTGAAAATAAAAGTAAAAAAATGCAACTTCGGACAGTCTAAACTGACATCATCTTTTAACAAACACACAGCAAATCTTTACCATTGAGAAGCCAGAACCAGAAGATGTTTGACATTATGTGCTTATGTACTGTAGATGGTGTGATCTCGAGTGAAATGTGAGAAGTACCTTTAAAAGCTTGAAATATTGGAATGCATGTGATGTAACTGAATGAATCAATTCCCCTCAGAACACCATGAATGGCACTCAACATGAGTCCGACTGCTCTTCCACAGATTGGCCACATTATAAACAGCAGACGCTATTAATAAACACAAAGCTGTAATGGCGCGTTACATAACTGGTGAAAGGTACAAGATGTCAGCTATGACACATACACCTTTTTTTAAACCATCGAATATAAAGTGAGATCAGTGAGATGATTGAGGCGAAGGAAAGAGAACAAAAGCAAAGAACAAAATGTAGATGAGAATACAAAGCGAGAAACAAGACAAAGCGAGAACCGAAAGGAATTGAAATTACGGCTTTTGTCGATCCTGCTATATCGCAATACCCTCACTGTCCCCTGCTATATCGCAATACCCTCACTGTCCCATAAGACGAAGAAAAGAAGAAGAAACTTATAATGAAGTTGCAATAACTGAGAAATGTTTGGCATTTTTCATGAAAAATGACACGGATGAAAAGAGTTGCCGATTAACTCCCTGTCATGTAACTAATGATTTCAGCGCTCAAACTGCAGGCAAACACTTGGCTAGGCTTAGAATATTAGATCATGAAAAACGAATTCACATTCAAAGATAACAACATGGGAACTGATGCCGGATGAAAGAAGCAACAAACAGGCTCCAGCATGCTCACGCTAACATCCACAGCGAGACACACTCAAACACTCACTGACTCTACAGTCAATACAAACAGGTGTTGTGTCATTTAGCCCTGCAATACCCAACCCCACCCATCAGGTGAGTGGGATTATATCATGCATATTCACTGCAGGTGCAGCAGGTGTGTTTATGGCTGAAAAAAACGTGAACAGCTCCCCATGCTGGTCGGATGACGGCACTGCAGCTGCTCAAGGTGTCGTTCTAAAGCCTGAGTAGAAAATGGCTATGAGGCGTTTATGGCTACCGAAAACACCATAGGCTGCCAACACCCTACTAAATGAAGAGTTCCTTTCTTTTTTTTACATTCTCTACCTTTTCATGCATTTCTTACCCTGACCCCTTTAAAATCATGCTATTAAGTCATAGCCAACCATGCGCTTTCTTTGGATTACTGCAGTGCCATCTGAAATCCATACGTGAATTTCTCTTTTTTTTCTTCTTCATGTAATCCCGTCACAAACACCATTTCGATCATTTACTAATCTTTGATAGGTACATAGGCGTCACTGAAATACTCATATTGTGCTGAATTATTACCACCATGTAAGAAAAAAAAAACAACAACATATGATTATCGTGTAGCGCTTTCAGGACTTACAAGAAACGTGAAGTGCGGCCCACCTAACGCATCTTCGCAATAGTGTGTGTGAATATATTGTAAATATACCTTCATATATCCTACAATATAAGCTGCTATATATACAACACATCCTGGATGTTTTACAAAGAGCATGGATAACATATTTTTCCTTTAACATTTTCAATATCATATTTCATCATACACTTGACATACACAGGAGGAATAGGTTCAACAACAACAAACGACTGTAAAATACTGTAAAAATACTGAAAAAACAAGAACATTCAGGGTCTGCCTGGTGAGTGTGAAAATAGGCTATTATAAATGAGAGGCTATTACGGAGATAACACATGTCGGGTATGAAGAAAAAAGGACTTAAATGACCCCAGAGAACAACTTTTGCTGCTCTCAGTTTTTGCCCTTGAAGTAGTAAAAGGCTTAAAAGAAGCAGTGCTGGATGCAGGCATGCGGATCACTGGGGAAAACAACATTCGGCCAAGAAATAGAAAGAGAACAGAAGCACACCACGGGACAGAAGCCAAAGCAACTGGGAAAGAGATCTCCTGTTCAAGTAGAGCAAAAGAAAAAAGACCTAGATGAGATGCAGTTGCTGCATATCAGGAGTGAAGTTCTACTGACATCTATTTAGCCGTCAGTGCTGAGAGAAAGCGGAGCTGCACTGTCTAATCGCCCTCATCACTCCATCGCTATGTGTTGTGCACAGTGTGTAGATCCACCTTCAGTGAAATAGAAGCTAAAAGCTGTAATGTCCGGCCTGTGTGCGGAATGTGAACACACCGTGGTGATGTGGCAGAAAACAAGGAGCCGGAATGTAAATTGCTCCATAAGACCTGGTGATGTGTTCAGGTCCAGTGACTGTTACAGCGCTCCGGTCAGAGCGGCTGCAGCAGTACAACTGAAAACAAGTCGTCTTAAAATGTGATGTTTTAATAGTTTGGTCCCAAAACTGAGTGAAAAGTCAAGAGAAAAGGTGGGAGAACGTGGCTGGAGAGGTGAAAGAAGAAAAGAGGAGAAAAGGAAAGAAGCTGGATGTACGTCCCTGTGTGTTCCATATGAGCACTTCTCCTCCCGCTCAGTCTGCGCTGCTCCCAAAGACACATCGTCTCTGCAGATGTGTGACCTCCCACCTCCTGCACCCACACCCCTGCTGGTGCTCCTCTTCCAGTCACAGGATCTGCACCTCCTCAGTCCCACGAGAAGATTGGGGTGCCGGGTAGGGCGTCATGGTTTTGGGGGAAGGGAGTGGGGTAGAGACCCTCCCTCCTGCTCCCCCTTCAAGCAGAGCTCCAAACCCTCCTGGATCTCAAATAAAAACCTATGCAGGGAGACGGCCTGGCAGTGCAACGCTGTGCCGCTCCCGGCGCCCTCCCCGCCTCACTTCTTGACGGCCTGCCGGTAGCTGTGTCTCTGGCCGTCCTGCCGCAGCTTGTCGCTGCAGCCGCTGGCCCGGCTGCTGTTGCCCCCGTCCCGGGCGCTGCTGGTCTTGCTCACCTGGCTGGCCTGGCTGCTGTCCTGCAGCGTGGGGCTGGAGTGGGCCCTCTGCAGACTGTTGTCCTCCAGCAGCTGGGACTCGAACAGAGACAGGTCCTCCTCGCCGCTCCGGATCTTAGCTCGCAGCAGCATGACGTACGTCCCGTACCGGGTTTTCTGATAAAGGCGAGATAGAACTGGTGAGTACGGTGAAACATTTAAACTTAAATATAGCACCATTAAACTTCCCCAGTTGAAGACTTAGAGCAACATCATCATTCTAGTATTAATAGGTATCTGATATTTAAAGCATTACTAATATTTAGTAAACATGATACATGTCTTTGTTTGTTAACAGTAAAATAAAAATGTATTAAAGTTTGTGAGTTTATCATTAATTAATTAATTATGGTTATAATAGGTGTTACTGACATGTTATGTTTATTAAATATCTCTTTGGATCACTCTCTCTGATAAATACAGTAACAATAAAATACTGTCAACAGCTATTGGAAAAATACATTTTCTCCATGTTGTTAGGAATAGAAACTGATACAAATCAGGCTACGAACAATATGAAGAAACCTTTCAGTTAAAACATCCAGAACACAGATTAATATAAAGTTGGTCACCATAAGAATAAAGAAATGCATAATAAGTTGGTGTATGCAAGTTCCACTGAAGTAGAGATGTAATTTCTCAGAGTATTCCAAAATCTTTAGAAGATACAAACAGTATTTCATACATTTTGCAAGTCTCTAGAAAGGAAAAGGGTAATGGATTTAACTAATACATTTATACACGAAACTCCCCCAGTTGTTTACTGGTATTGTATTACAACTTTGATTAAATTGTTTAAATATGCAAATGAGTCATTATCTAAGGCTAACTTTTGGTGTGGAATTCTGCAGTCACTAATAGACATATGCAGTCAAATAAACCCAAAGCTGTGGGTTGGATGTTTTCTTTCCACTGCTATAAAGCAAAATAGCCAAACAAAATTGACCAGTGAAGATTGGACAGCTGAGAGGGCTGCAGTGATGTAATGATGATTTAACGTTTCACTGCATTTCCCATTTCTTTCTTTTATCTGTGTGCAGCTTACCTCAAACTCCAGGTACTCATCCCGCTGCCGGTACTCTTCCAGCTCGCGCCCTTTGACCTTGCGGTCGGGGGGGTAGGAGCGCAGCTCAGTCAGCTCAGTTGACAGGGCTCTGAAGCGGTTTTCATGAGATCTGACCTGCTCCTCCTGTAAGAACAAGGTCAACACATGAGGGGAGGGGAAGCAAGGAGTACACACCTGCCTCCTTTCAGTTACAGTGTTTGAATGTTCTGAACTGAAATACCATCCTGTTTGTCAGGGTATTGGTGCAACTGAGAAATTAAAAACAAATATCCCGTTCAAACAAGATGAGAAGAATAGAATAACAAGACAAAGAACAATGTCTTGTTATGACAAAGTGTTCTGAGAAGCTTTTCACTTTCCCGTCACAACAGATCGACTCGAGTGAAAAGCCTGCACTCATAAACCACCAGTGACCAGCAGTGATTTATTACATCAGTGTTATGTGGAGCGTTTAGTCATGAAAATATAATTCTAATTACTCAGCCATCAAGTTATGAAAAATGATGTGTCCAATCCTTTTGAAAAGGACTTTTTGAAAGATTTGTATCGCCTTGTTTTGATGAATTTCACAGGAGCCTGGACTTGCCTCTGACCAGGTACAGCCAGTGGTGGAATGTAATTAAGGACATCAACTCATTTGTGATAGTTTTGTTTGTGATAAATGTAATTTAAGAGATACGTATTTGTTTCCCACCTTTTTTAATTACACCAAACTCTTACTGTCTGAAATTGGTAAAAGTTTGTTTGAAATCTTTCACTATCTGATTACATTTTTGGTAAACAATATTAGAAAAGTAAACATTTATGAGATGCCAGCTTTTGTACTTTGCAGATTACAGTATTCAGTGTTACAGACATACATTTGCAGTAGTGGAAAAGTACATTTACTAAAGTACTGTACTGAAGCACCATTTAAGGTACTTTTTCCACTATATTTATTTGATAACTTTAGTGACTTAAACAATTAAGCTGTTTGCATACAAATCCAATTATTCTATTCTCACTGTTTCCAGAATTCTAACAAACTAAGCAGTAATCGATTAATGGAGAAAATAATAGGCAGAATAATCCATAATTGAAATGATAATTTGTTGAAATTGAGCTCAACTCTTTCAACTACATCGGTGAAATATTGCTTTAATAGTAAAGCATGAGGAATAATAATGTAGTTTTATAATATGATTTCTTTCACAGGGGACCTTAAAGGTAGGGTAGGTAAGAATGGAGAAACCAGCTCGAGTGTGCTAGAATTTGAAAGTCCACAACCGAAAAAAATCTGCCCCTTCCTTCAGACTTCCTTACAGAGCCCCTCCTCCAACACACACGCGCACATGACCAATGAGGGCACGAGATAAGTTTGTGCACAGATGGAAGGCTGACAGGCAGGTAGGCCTTACTGTTACAAAGACTTGTTAGTATCGGTCTTTCAGGTAAGGCTGTCTGTTGGTTCAAGAATTATCTTTCATGCAGATCACAGTGTGTGCGGGCAGAAGGCTTAACTTCAACATCTCTTCCGGTATCCAAGGGTGTGCCACAGGGATCTGTTTTAGGACCATTGTTATTTATTATTTACATTAACAGTCTTAATAACAATGTTTTGAATGCAAATTTGCATTTTTATGCTGATGATACAGTTATTTATTGTTCTGCGTCCACCCCGAAGCAGGCTCTTTGTCAGCTCCAGAATGCTTTTAACATTGTACAATCCAACATGTGTGATTTGAAACTTGTTTTAAATGCTGCCAAGACAAACCTAATGATGTTCTCGAAAGCAAAAGCCAAGGTCTTGAACCTTCCTCCTATCACCACCTTGCAGGGGACGGAGGTTGAATCTGTGTTGCAGTATAAGTATCTTGGAATTATAATTGACAATTCGCTCTCTTTTAAACCACACATTGTGGAACTCTTGAAAAAATTAAGAATAAAATTAGGTTTTTTCTTTAGAAACAAGTCTTGTTTTTCCTATGAGGCCAAAAAGAGACTAGTGTCTGCAACCTTTCTGTCTGTGCTGGATTATGGAGATGTGGTTTATATGAATGCATCTTCTCAGTGCCTTCACTCGCTGGACACCGTCTACCACGGTGCACTGAGATTCATTACAAACCTCAGATCCTTGACGCACCACTGCAATCTATACACTCGTTTTGGATGGTCTTCCCTGACCACGCGTAGACTGAAACATTGGCACATCCTTATATATAAGGCTATTCTTGGTGCTCTTCCCCCTTATCTAAGGATGTACATAAATAAAAAATGCACTGGATCCTATCGGCTTCGCTCAGAGAACTTTTTCCTTTTAACTGTACCAAAGGTCCGTACTGAACTTGGGAAAAGGGCGTTCAGTTACGCTGCCCCTCAAGCTTGGAACCTGCTTCAAACTGAGCTGAAACTCAGAGAGCTGGTCTCATTAGAAACACTCAAAGCAACTTTAACGGACCTCGAAGCAGGCCGCTGTGTCTGTAAATGCTTTGGCTAAACTTGGTGTATGACTGTGTTGTGATTGTGTGTTTTTTTAATTGTTTGTAACTCTAAAACTGTCTGAAACTGTGCTGTTACCATTCTTGGGCCAGGACTCTCTTGAAAAAGAGATTTTTAATCTCAATGAAACCTATCCTGGTTAAGTAAAGGAAGAGAGAGAGAGAGAACATCCAGTTATTTGACCCGGACCGGGGCAGATAACTGGACGTGCTTTTTACAGCGCTACGGCTTCCACAGATGAAATATTTGTATATATTTATTTTCAAAGCATTTAATGTATTCATTGCTATCGGGATGTTAAGAGCATTCCATAGAATATAACAAATACTGTTTCTGAAGTGAATTACCTACCCTACCTTTAATATACTTCAAATAATTAAAGTACATTTTTCTTATTCCACTAACAAACCACCATTTTCAATGCAGGACTTTCATTGTCATCTGTTAAAGGGTATCTTTTCAAATTGGTGTAAATCCTGTAACCTAGCCAATGAACTGAACACTTTCTCATTCACTGTAGAAAGCAGTTCACATTTTAGGGGTCCTATAATGCTCTTTTCGAGGGGGGATGGGGGTGGGGGGAAAACTCGCTCTTGAGGGAACTGTGGCATTTTAGTCTTTGCAGACCATTTACATGATGAAAAAAACCTTTATAACACACAACAAGAAAGGGAAAAAGCACAATAGGGCCCCTTTGGGATACCTCCGACAGCTTCGACATGGTCCCAGGCAGCAGCGGCCGGCTGAACTTCTTCTGGGAGCCGATGGCTGCTGGGAAAGGAGGAGCTGAGAACATGGTGGCCACCGTGTTGATCCTTGTGATCCAAGACTGCATCTGCTCCGCGTTCCTGTGATGTATAACACGCATAGAGTGCAATTAGAAACAGATCTGAAACAGTAGGTACAACACACACTTATCAGCCCTCTCCATGCCCACATCAGCACATGGCCAGCTTACAGCATCAAAGGGATAATTATCGGAGAACGCAGCCTTGCTGTTGACAAAGAAATTATTTTGGAGCCAATTAATGCATGAGAGAAGTTCCTGTTTTACACGAAGAGACCCATTAGGGGCCCATGAGAAATGTCAGATTGGCTTAGACAGCCTTGCTTTAATTCCCCAGGGAGCGATGAGGATGGAGAGAGATGGAGAGACAGAAAGAGGAGAGGGAGACACAGAGAGGGGTACAGTATCTGGGACAAATGCAAGCTGCAACTGGAGCACAGAGCCTCCAGGGGGGCTGAAACATGTGGCCAGTCATGTGCCACTTGCTGATCAAACACACACATGCACACCTCCACCTTAATATACATGTATGTATACAGTCCGTTCTGTGCATGTTTCATTGATCCGTGAGCTCTCTGGGTGTGTTCTGCTGAACACCATGTGCACAGCTGGCTCTGCATGCTGTTAGCTGAGGTTGGGTGCTCAGCTTCATTAGACAGTTACGCTACAGAGCTAAAAGTATGGGGACAGCGTATGTCTCTGCAGCTTAATCTTCAGGTTTCCAACGGATGCTTTAACCTGCTGCAGGGATTCGCTCACACTCAGCCACAAGAGCATTAGTAAGCTTCAACACTGATCATCAGGTCTGCCTAATAATCTAACTCCAAATGTAGATGGGGTTAAGGTCAAAAACTCAATGTGCATTAGTGCAGACCTGTCAAAACTGCTTGGGATCACCACTTATTTTTGGTCTATCGTGATATTGTCGCAATGAGGACTTATACCAAATAGCGGCCACAAAGCTAAAAGATCATTATTGTCTTCAAGTGTGTTTGCATGCATAAAACAATTTGGTTGCTAGCTGATTTTGTGTTAAACAAAAACATCTAAATAAGGGCTTTTTTTCCTTCAACAAAAAGGCTGATTTTGCAAGTTATCTTCCGCCACCTTAATGATTCAATATTTTACCACAGAACATTTGAGTACTTGTTAAATAATGAGAGAGAAAGTGCTACTCTGGGATGGGGGAGGAATCTGATTATTTATGAGCTGCATCTATATTCATATTTATAGAAAAGTGGTTACTTGATGTTATCTATCAACCCCCTTTTTGGTTGCAATCATCTATTGCATGTATTCATCTTGGATCATATCTGTAAGAGTGACAGGTGTTTTACTTGTTTTTATATTATTTGTATTCGTATTTTATTCTTGTTTGTTATTTTGTTTCATTTTTATTTTTTATTTGCTTTCTTGACTAAGTAAATTTCACCTTTGAGTGATCAAGAAAAGGTCTTAGGTCCTGTGTAACTTAAGTGCATATAAACCCATTAATTTTATGCTGTAGATTTAAAATGTTTGCACATTTGCACCAAGGGGGCAAAAAAACAACCTTGAAAGATATCTGTAGAACCAAAGGTACACAAACTTATCCACATACTTTTGACCACACACTGCCGTTTTGACAGAAAAATTAAAATGGCTCATGCACGCTTGCATAGTCAAGATGAGACACAGGTCAATGTATGCAGGGTATGATTAAGGTTTAGCTCTGGTTTTAATGTTATGGTCTGCTGCAGATGCTGTGCAGCTGTCCGTGCACACGCTCCACAGTAGTGTCTACACATTATGTCAGCTCAGTGAGGAACACAGAGCAGGACTCACGGGGCCTGGAAGAGATACACCCTCCAGTCTGCGGTGCGCAGGTAGAAGACGTTGGGCCTCTTGCTGTAGTCTGAAGCCTTCATGGCCAGAGAGTGGTGGATGGACACGGCGTTCTTCAGGTCCTCCTCTGATAGCTGTTTGTCAGGCCTGTACTCCCCCTGGCACGGCAGTAATGAATAAGAAATTAATGCTATGATTAACGCCAAGGGGTCTCAGCACTTATTAAAGTGGGAGTGCTGACAAAGAAGAGATTTTATTGGACGAGCAGCAGGAGAGTTTCATGTGAACATACAGTGCTTTGAAAGTATCCCTTGTGAAAACAAAGGATCAATTCTCTCATCTAAACGTACCTGCTGCTGGACTACACTCTTAGATATAAAGGTTCTAACTAGAACAAAAGGGGGTTCTTCAGCTTGTTACCAAGGGGGGACCTGTTTTTGGTTCTTGGTAGAACCTTTTATATAGGCTGAGGCTCCAACCTAAAACCCAACCTAAAAGGGTTCTACCAAGAACAAAAGAGGGTTTTACCTAGAACTCAACATGAAAGTGAACTAACCTAGAACCCTTTCAGAGGGTTTTACCTAGAACCCAACATAAAAAGGGTTCTACCTAGAACGGTAGCTGTTGTGTTGGCAGAGGTTGCCCCACATGAAGCCAGGACAATGTGTCACGGCCCTTTTTAAACATGTAAAAAGGATATTGGCTGTGACTCCATCGGACATACTGCTTGATATAAAGCATTCTGCAGAATGTGTATGAAAGTAACCCGACACAAAAGAACATTCTGGAAAGTAAAGTAAAAACACTCACAAGTAATACAATTGTTTCTAATACAGACTTTTTCTGGCAGACTAAAAAAAACAAATAAATAACTAAATAAATACCAAAGTAAAATATACTCTGTAATAATGTGAGTTACTTACTTTTTGCAGATAGAGAATAAGCCCTTTGAGGATGATATAGAAGGTCTTCCAACCTCTCTTCCCTCTTGGTGCTGCGAGGAGGAGAAAAAAGTGATAACATCAAAAACACATATATAAAATTGCCTTATATGTTACATTTGTTTTAGTTTTGACCTACTTTCCACTTGATGTATTAGATTAATTAAGTACATGTATGAGCTTGTGTGGATTAACCCTCCAAGTCCAGGAGACAAGGAAATCATTCAATTAGGATTTATTCAAAGATATAAATCGTGAAAGTATGCAGAGAACTAGATACTGCATTCAAAGATGGAGCCTTTTTGCCTTTTGGCTTTAACTATAACTGAACCTTATTTAACTATAACTGAACCTTATTTAACTATAACTGAACCTTATTTAACTATAACTGAACCTTATTTAACTATAACTGAACCTTATTGTGGGGTGGGTAATTCAACTGTATGTCAATGATTTTCTTTCGAGGATTGCGTTTTTTGTTGTTGCAGAAAAAAAGCAGTTAAAAGCTAATGTTTTCAACCCAGATCTGCCTATAATATTCTTAATACTTCAAATATTGAACTGTGGTAACAAACCATACAGTACACGTTCAAAATGATTGGAGAAAAGCTTTTAGTGTAAAATAAGATGTATATAGTCAACCTAGAACACGCTGATTCATCCTTCTTCCTCACAATTTTAATTTTTTTACCCGATACAAACTTTAGCTATGAACTTTTCCTTACATTTTTGTAAAGCACTTTATAACTTCAGATTGAGTCAATAGAAATGTTATCAATAATATCAAATCAGAACAAATTAGGGGGAGATCGTGTGTAGTGGTAAAACCAATAATTACCTTTGAATTTTTTCACTATTTTATAATAATTTAGATTAATCGATTAATAGCTTGGTCTATAAGATGTCAGAAAATAGTGAAAAGTATCCATCCCAATCGCTCAAAATCAAAACGAGTTGTCTTTAAATGTCTTGTTTAGTCAGCTGGAACATTCACTTCCCAATTATATAAAACAAAAAAGCAAGAAAATCTTTATATTTCAGAGGCTGAAAACAGCATGTGTGCCATTTTTGCATAACAGTTGGCAAAATATTGACTGGCGATGGACTATTCGACATACTGACTTAATGTTGCAGCTCTAACCATGTGTGATCAAAGGTTCAATAATAGATACTTGAGGTGAGCTTATTTTGAAACTGTAGGAGGTCAAACGTAAAGAAAAATATCCTTCGTACTTCTCTTGCCGTCAGAGTCTGCGTGCACTTTGCGGACGAGGAAGCCATTCTTGTAGAGCAGCGACCCGGACGGATGCGCCTCCTCTGTCGGGGGCTTCCCACTGCTGCCCTCCGCCTTCAGAGATCTGGAGGCGGTGGAGTCACACAGGCTGTCCCCGAGCTCCGAGAACGACTTCCGCAACTCTTCCTCGTCGCTATGGAGACAAGAAAAAAAAGAGAATGAAAAAAAAAGAAGCAGATCCCATGGTGATCAACACTTATGTGTCATGTCTCATTTGCAATACGAATAAACACATCATCATTCATCCTGTCCATGTGCCTCTCACTCTGTGCTTGTTACAGGACAACAGGTCCAGAGATTTCACACGCTTACTGTACGCGGGGAACTTTTATTTTCATACAGAACACATGAGTAATATCCAACCTCTACGGCTGGTGTGTTGCCAGAGCTTTATAGTTGCACAAGACATTTACAAAGCATCCTGTAAGCTACCTTCAAAGCTTTAACTGTGTGTCTTCCTGCTCCGGTTCTCCTGGGAAGCACTCTCCTTGATCAAAAAAGATCCACAGCTAAGCTAAAGAGTGACACCATCTATCTTGCTCCACCTTTGAGGTGAAAAACAGGGGCATCTTTACCCTGGGGGGGGGGTCGGTCGACTCCTCTCAGAAACACAGGCGCACCACTCTTACTCCTCCACCCTCTTGAAACCTCATAGAGTACTTTAATACTTCATAGCACAGTGATACAACATAACATCTCAGTCTTATCTTATAAGCCAGCCTGGATGACGGCTCTTTAAAATGCGCAGAAAGAATGGAAATGTGATCTACATTTCAGCTCCATCTGCAGAGGAAGACTGTGTGAAATCGAAGTTTTCACAACAACTGAATTGGTGTGAGAATCTTATTTATTTGTGTGAACGGAAATTGTGTTCATATGGAAGACATTTAATAAACACCTCTTAGATACTAGCCTGAGGTATGTCCGTATCAACTTTTAGTACTACACTACTACCTACAATCATTTAAAAAATACATCTGAAAAGTATTTAAAGACACCCTTATGCTTCCTGTGGTGTGTTCCAGGTTGTTGTGCATGTAAATGGTCCGCAAAGGCTAGAATAAAAAGGTGGCTCACGTAATGACATCATTATGTTCATCACACTAAAGCTTCTATTGGCTAGCGCTGCAGCAAATTGTACGTGATAGGGGCGGGACTGTTACTGCTTATTATTGGAACTTTTATGAATTATTTAAACTTTGTTGTTTGCTTTTATCCTTTACTTCTTTAAATCGACTATTGTTTTTTATTTGGGATGGTATCTTTGTAATACATTTTTGGCTACTAACTACTGCATAATGTTCAAACCTTTATCTTAATAGTGTTTTAAAAATGTGTGTAGGTGAAATTTAAAAGATACAATAAATAATACAAATAGACAGCACAGTGTAAAGCACCATATCTGATAGGAATGGGACACAGCTAAATAAATTGGACCAACGTTGTGGTTAACTGTAACATAGTTTCATTTCCATTATTAAAAAAGTATTACAGAAACTGCAGAAAAGATAATTTACCAGCTTCTGTTTTTTATTAAAGAAAGTTTTCAGGCTGTGAGTTGTTGCTTAAGTTTCTGCGCAGATCGCAAATTAGAAACATTCCTTGAGGAGCCATCTCTGTAAATGAGGAGTGTTCATGAGCTGCTGAGTTCCTGTTCACTTGACTGCAGCTTTTTTATTAAACTACTCTGATGTGCGCTGTACTGTAAGTGTTCTTGTGTGTGTGTTTGTGTGTGTCTTTCCAAAAAACATGTATCTTATTTTGGTCTTTTCCATCTCTCTTCTATCCACCAACAATGCATTTAACCATTGTTTGGATGATGAAATACTTTTGTGACGGTGATTTCATTTGGTTAAAAGTAGCATTTCTTTTTTTACCATTTTTGTGTTATAAATAGTTTTCATCACTTTTTTATTACTTTTACCAAATAGTCGTCCATTTTATTTTCATTTGTAGACATTTTTTTAAGTTTAATTGTCATTTTTTATCATTCCCTTTTTTTGTTTCTATTTTAATGTATATTCCAGTTTATTAACCCTTGCTTTATTTCGTGTTTTATCATGGCTCTATTACCCTTTTGTTACCGTTTCAAAAACACCATTTTGTTTATTTATTTAAAAATGTGTGTTTTGTTGTAATGTAAATTCATGTCAACTAGCCCCTTTTTTATTTTGTACATGTTTGATTTTTAATTTTTTTTTTTTTTTTTATTTATTCTTAATTCTATATCTTTTTTTCTTTACCAACTGGTATAATATTTGGTATCTGTTGTTGCTTCTATTATGCCCTTTTCTTTTTTAAATGTGAGCATTTCCCTTCTGTTTTACTTTTTACTTTCTTTAAAATATTGTCTCTATTAATGTCTGTTGCTGAGTATATGAATTGCTTGTATATATATATATTACCGTATTGTATGTTTTGCACTGGAAACAGCCAGACAATACTAAGTGTACACATTACTACAGCAGCGCTAATCCCATTCTGCTCTAAATAACCGCTCACAATACGCTGTATGGATTCTTTGAGTGTTTTTTAAAGGGATTTGTCACATCAGGAGATGATAAATGCTTTGAGCATCAACACTGAACGTCTCTGCCTGGTGAGGTAACATGGCAATTCCACTTGTTACCTCACCAGCCGGCACCCATGTAAAAGTTCAGCCCAAAAATAGAAAGATGGCTGTATGCCGAACCCCCCGAGACCACGCTATGAGTAACCAACAGAACATAACAGCAGTTAACCCTGTGCAGGAGCCAGGGAGAGAAAAGGGAGACGGAGCCAATGAGCATGCAGCCTGTTGCCTGGTAACTGCTGGCCTGCTTCAATACCATTCTACATAGAGGCAAAGTGGAGAGGAGATAGATAGGGGGGAGGAGAGAGATAGAGGAGTGAGGAGACAGAGACAGAAGAGGGGGGAAGACAAAGCTGATCCTTCTTAGATGGCAGAACATTATCCTCACTGATGTGAGTGAGAGGAGGAGGGGAGAGGAAAACAATAACAAAGGAAAGGAAAACAAAAGGTTATGAAAAAAAGGAAAGGAACAGGTAAGAAAAGGAAGGAATACAGAAGATAGCGAGAGGAAACATTTGAAGGAAAGGAGAGGACAGGATAAGACTAATGAACACTGAACTAAGGAAAGGTTGCGGAAAAAAGTAAATAAAGAAAGAAAATAAGGTGACAAAATGAAAAGGAAATAGATCAAATAAATGATAGCAAAGGAAGAGAGAGGATTGGCGGTTTAGAAACATTGGAAAAAAGGAAGGTAATAGTAAAAGGAAAAAGGAAAGGAAAGTACAAAAAAGAGACTAAAGAAAAGGAGATAAAAGGAAAAGGTAGGAAATATTTTTTTTAAAAGATTAGGAGAAAAAGAAAGAAACAGAGGTAACAAAAGAAAGGATAACAACAACAGTGGAAATGAAACTTATCAAAAGAGGGAAATTGATTGGGGGAGGAGAGAAGAGGAAAAGGAAAAACACATAAACAGGTAAGGAAAAAGAAAATGAAATGAAAAGAACAAAAGGAAAAGAAGCAGGGCATGGAGCAGTAGAGAAACAAGGGGAAATAATGACATTCATAGAAAAAAACGGGGAAAAAAAGAAAAGAAAAAGGAATGACCATAAAAGAAAGAGATTAAAAATACAGGCAGGAAAAAAGTAAATTCTAGGAAAATAAATAAAAGAATAGGAAATGCAAGGCAAAATACTAGAAAGAAAATGGAAATAAAACGAATGAAACTGAGAGAAAAGAAAGACAATAAAAAGTCCATTAATGAACATTGATATATATATATGTATATACATATATATGTATATATATATATATATGTGCGGATGGCACACATCTGGCAGGTGAGAGATGGAGGCAGCAGACAATAGTGAGACAGGGGATTAGCAGAATGAAAGGAATAATGGAGCAGAGGGGGTCTCACCTGTCCCTCTCCCATCACTCATTTCACACATTTCAATATCCACGCTGCACTCATCATGTCCTACTGTCAAATTCTACAGAGGAGTACTAGGGTCATGCATAATGGGAAAAAAAAGAGAAGGCAGATATTCCTTTTTGCATCTCAATTTATGTAAATGTATATCCTGGTGACCACATCACAATACAGTAAATGTTTTGTAAACTCAATTAATAAGTGTTTTTTTTAAGGATCCTTATGACAATCATTTTTAGTCTAACAGGCTTTACGGATAATCGGTGAAAAATTAAAATAAAAAAGACTTGATTTACTGTATGCTGCAAGTTTTAATTTGTTCAATATAAATAAGCTGACAAAATACAGTGGGAATGTCTGACTATTTGAGAACCACATTTCTTCTCACCATTCCATAGCAATGGGGCGAAATCAAGCGAGGATCACTAGATCATTTGAGAATAGCTACCTCGGAGAAAAGCTTTGAAAGATTCTCGACTGGTTGACACATTTCTACTGTTGCACGGTTTATACTGTCATATCACCCAACAAAGACAAAACAAAACACCAGCAGAAAGACCAGACAATATAATCAATAAGGACAGAGGATGTGTCATGTGATCAGGATGGATATGCCAGTGTGAAGTGACATGTTTTGAGAAAAAATGGAGACAGAGTCAATATTCCAGATGTCAGTTGGGAGGGAGTTCAAGAGGCGGGGTGCAGAGCGGCTGAAGGCTCTGGACCCCATGGTGGATAAACTGTGACATGTCTCCATGCTTTAATGTTCAAAGAGCTCTTGATGTTTCTCATACTGCCTGTGCTGCAGCACCTCTTTTCACCCTCTGTCTGAAACCAGAGTCCAGTCTGCTCTGATTGGCTAGCTAGATGGCTCTGTTGTGATTGGGCAACCGCATACAGATGTCCCTCCCCTTAGCCTATTACCTATAATGTGTTGCCAATAGAAACACAAGTGTTACATAGTGATGTCACTGAAGTAAACAAAGGACTACAATTGAGGCGTTTCAGGCCGGCAGGGAGAAGATCCCTTTGGAGGGAACATAGAGATTTTAGCCTTTGCAGGCCATTTACATGCACAACAACCTATATAACATACTACAGGAAAGGGATACACCAAAGAGAAAATATAGAGCCCCCATAGGAATAAGTTGAAATAATAAAGAATTACATTCAATACAGTGAAATAAAAATGTCCAGTGTCAAAATGATCAAGATAATGTTCAGGTATCAGGAAACCAGTTGAAATACCCTTACGGGACTCAGGTTGATGTATCAAGAACAAAGTAGAAATATTGAGAATAAACGTCTGACTAAAATTGGATCCTCAATTCTACTGTATTCTAGACATTTTGACTTCATTCTCAACATTTCCACTTTAATCTAGAAATGCAATTCCAATTCCACCATTTACACAAAGTTTCTATCAACAGATCTCCGACTTGTTGCGTTTCTCTTTTAGTGCCCACCACCACCACCTCTCTGTGCTCCTCGCCACCCCTGCTCCTCAATGAGGAAGCTTGTGTGTACTGTATACATCTCTGTCTGTGCGTGCGTGCGTGCGTGCGTGCGTGCGTGCGTGCGTGCGTGTGTGTGTGTGTGTGTGTGTGAGAGAGGAGAACATGTGGGTGCATCCAACTGCACGGTTGAGAGAGTGGCTGTGTCTTTTCTCTGTGGGGGTGTAAAATAACATCCATCGCTGTGTGTTTTGCGTTGTCATACAATACTCTATGCCCACACACACACACACACACACACACACACACACACACACACACACACACACACACACACACACACACACACACACACACACACACACACACCCACACCCACACCCACACCCACACACACACACACACACACACACACACACACACACACACACACACACACACACACACACACCTGTAATAACACAATATTTCAGATTTCACATACAAGTTGTATCCATGTTATTGCAGCAAATGGTTTGTCTTAGTGTCTGAAATCACACCTCAATCAAAGTGTTTTTATTAAGCCTCAATCTGCTAGTACATTAGAAAATCAAAACTACCGCTCTAGACTGTATATAGAATAAAAAGTTTCTATTTGCATTAGAAAAAACTCATACTACAATAATATGTAAAGTACTGTATATATATATACGTGTGTAAATGTAAATATCATGTCATTTTTCTTCTAATTTGTCCCTTTAATTAAGTATTTAAAATGTTTTCTTTCTTTTACTGCCTATTTTATTGTTTATATCCAATACTCATTTGCAACACAGACCTGGAATAGTCTCCCTGATGATATTAGACAAACCCACTTTAAAGTCAAGGATAAAAATGTTCTATTTTGACTGCCAACCCTGCCCTTTAATGGCTTAAAACGTATCTTTTCAAATCCTTGAAATCCACTCTTTTTCTAGTATACTATTCTCATATAAACTAGCAAAATGCATTATGTTTATCGTCTTTCACAGAATTGTTTTTCATCATGCACCAGAATACAGAGGAAAAAGCATTGTGTGAAAACTGTTAAAGTATAACAGAATATAATACGCACTTTGTTTTGCTGTGATTAAAAATCTGCAAATTGCGAACACAACATGAGGACAAACATTCCGAGCAAGACAAACGAAAGCAGCCTCAAAATGGATACACAACAGAAGTGTGTCACAGGGTGTTGTGTTTGCAGTCAACTGAGTTTGCAAGTGAAAAAATGTCCTCTGTCTGTGTGATGAAATATGCATCAACTAAGCAAGGAGGGTGTGAACGTGGTGGCAAAAGTGACACTGTGCTATGCTTCCAAAAAGTGTTTTCAGAGCACGATTTACTCTATTTCAATGATACTGGCATGCTGAAAAAAGAAAAATGTGCATATCTCTGCTGCCAAAGAGGAAAAAAACACTGCTGCGAGCCGAGTCTCTTAATCTGTAATTACTTTTTGTTTGGAGGTGGATTCTCTATTTGCTCGGTGGTGTTTACGCGTCTTAAACAAATGACATATTTTCTATCCCCGCGTGGCCTCTTATGTGGTGGCAGTGTTTAAATAGCTGTCTATATGTCAGCGGAGATGTTTAAACTGGATTGCCTGGCTCTCAGCGGATCTCCTCCTCGATCTGCTCATCTGACCACTTTTTTTCCTGCTGCAGCTATTTTTGGAGAGGTAGTGGGAGGCTGTGGTCACACCTTTGTACAGGATGCAGGTAAAGAGCCATTTAAATCATCCCTCTCTCTCTGTTAGTCATTGTTTTTCTTCTTCCCCTTCACATTCACATGTACTGAAGCCGCACAAACACGTTTCCTGTGTACATTTGTACATGGGCATATCCATCTGGTACCCTGTGTGTGTTTGCTACTGAGAGAACACAGGGAGGAAAGAGCAATGCGGTAGCTATGGAGTGGTATCCATGGTGCCGTAACTATGGCAACAAAGCTTGGAAAGCTAGTGACTTAATTGGCATCTCTGAGGCGCTCTGCAACTGTGATCGAGAATAGCAACCCTTGACACACTAATGTTTCCTTCGCATGCCAGACAACGCTCACGTCATTAATGAAGACGCTAAACGGATTTATCAATATCCCTTATTGTTTCCTGTCATTCAGGACAGTGTGTGTGTGTGTGTGTGTGTGTGTGTGTGTGCGTGTGTGCGTGTGTGTGTGTGTGTGTGTGTGTGTGTGTGTGTGTGTGTGTGTGTGTGTGTGTGTGTGTGTGTGTGTGTGTGTGTGTGTGTGTGTGTGTGTGTGTGTGTGGGTGTATTGAAGGCAGGACACTACAGCCAAACACAGCCTTTTCTCATGCATTATTCATAAATAAAAAAATCCCAAATACACATTTAGATGTTGGATAACTGCACTTTTTTGTATTCGTGTCGTTAAATGTGTCCTAAATTCAGCAAAAGTAAGCACTCATTTGCATAATTTATACTTGAAATACAGAAAATAAATCTCTTAAATAAGTAAACACCTCGGCTGGTTTCACGGTGATATTTATAAGTTCGATTTTTACCCACTTCACCAGTAGTGTCGACTTAAATGTGTGGTTGAGTAAATCATTGTTACAGAGAAGTAGAACAAATTAAGGTGAAAAATATGAACATAAGAAGACTTACAGTGTCCATTGCAGCTTCTGATTCTTGATTGAGTTGTAGAGAGCCTGCAGGGGGGAAACAAGACCATCTTTTAGACAAATATGACAAACAGCAGCAATGTTGAGTGGTTAGATCAAATATTACAGCAGGGTGGGCAAGCCCGGCCTCATTCACTAAATTGTACTCAGGGAAATGTCATCCCCTTTCACGCTTCTCAACTCATTTTATTTTGCCGAACAATCCATCAATCATCCAATCAGCAGACCACCACAACATCAGTTACAAAGCCATTATCTGTCGAGCACCCGCCTGCCAACGGATAGACGAGCAAATCAATCTGCCCCAATAAATAATTAAGCTGCTTTGACTCAAATGCATCGAGTGGCAGAGAGCAAAAATGTAGTTACAGTGGGGCAAAAAAGTATTTAGTCAGCCACCAATTTTGCAAGTTCTCTCACTTAAAAAGATGAGAGAGACCTGTAATTTTCATCCTAGGTACACTTCAACTATGAGAGACAGAATGGGGGGAAAGAATCCAGGAAATCACATTGTAGGATTTTTAATGAATGAATTGGTAAATTCCTCGGTAAAATAAGTATTTGGTCACCTACAAACAAACAAGATTTCTGGCTCTCACAGACCTGTAACTTCTTCTTTAAGAGCCTCCTCTGGCTTCCACTTGTTAACTGTATTAATGGCACCTGTTTGAACTCGTTATCAGTATAAAAGACACCTGTCAACAACCTCAAACAGTCACACTCCAAACTCCACTATGGCCAAGACCAAAGAGCTGTCAAAGGACACCAGAAACAAAATTGTAGACCTGCACCAGGCTGGGAAGACTGAATCTGCAATAGGTAAGCAGCTTGGTGTGAAGAAATCAACTGTGGGAGCAATTATTAGAAAATGGAAGACATACAAGACCACTGATAATCTCCCTCGATCTGGGGCTCCACGCAAGATCTCACCCTGTGGGGTCAAAATGATCACAAGAACGGTGAGCAAAAATCCCAGAACCACACGGGGGGACCTAGTCAATAACCTGCAGAGAGCTGGGACCACAGTAACAAAGGCTACCATCAGTAACACACTACGCCGCCAGGGACTCAAATCCTGCAGTGCCAGACGTGTCCCCCTGCTTAAGCCAGTACATGTCCAGGCCCGTCTGAAGTTTGCTAGAGAGCATTTAGATGATCCAGAAGAGGATTGGGAGAATGTCATATGGTCAGATGAAACCAAAATAGAACTTTCTGGTAAAAACTCAACTAGACGTGTTTGGAGGAGAAAGAATGCTGAGTTGCATCCAAAGAACACCATACCTACTGTGAAACATTGGGGTGGAAACATCATGCTTTGGGGCTGTTTTTCTGCAAAGGGACAAGGACGACTGATCCGTGTAAAGGAAAGAATGAATGGAGCCATGTATTGTGAGATTTTGAGTGACAACCTCCTTCCATCAGCAAGGGCATTGAAGATGAAACGTGGCTGGGTCTTTCAGCATGACAATGATCCCAAACACACCGCCCGGGCAATGAAGGAGTGGCTTCGTAAGAAGCATTTCATGGTCGTGGAATGGCCTAGCCAGTCTCCAGATCTCAACCCCATAGAAAATCTTTGGAGGGAGTTGAAAGTCCGTGTTGCCCAGCGACAGCCCCAAAACATCACTGCTCTAGAGGAGATCTGCATGGAGGAATGGGCCAAAATAGCAGCAACAGTGTGTGAAAACCTTGTGAAGACTTACAGAAAACGTTTGACCTCTGTCATTGTCAACAAAGGGTATATACCAAAGTATTGAGATGAACTTTTGTTATTAACCAAATACTTATTTTCCACCATAATTTGCAAATAAAGTCTTTAAAAATCAGACAATGTGATTTTCTGGATTTTATTTTTTCTCATTTTGTCTCTCATAGTTGAGGTATGCCTAGGATGAAAATTACAGGCCTCTCTCATCTTTTTAAGTGGGAGAACTTGCACAGTTGGTGGCTGACTAAAAATTGTTTTACCCCACTGTATATCTCACACAGGCTCCGCCCTCTACTGGACTCTATGGGTACTACCTCTCAACCATACTATGCAACCATTCACTTACTGAGATATTTATAACCGTAGCCAGCCCCCGGGGCGGGCCTACCTGAATGCATGCACAAGCCCACCGTATATAAGGCGGCCACGCCTCCCGTTCCCGTCATCCTTTTCTCTTCAGCGAGCGAGCAACAACTGAAGCAGAGAAAGTAAAACGTTTGAAAGAAGAAGAAAGAGTTATCATACCTCCATGGAGTCGCCACCTCTAGAGACCCGGGTCTGTCCTTCGTGCCCTGGCTTAAGTAGCGGGCGCTGATCCCCACCACCTCTGCTTCGAGTGTTTGGGGGACCAGGATATGGCGGTTCACGTTCGCCATTCCAGCGGGGCGGATGGCTCCGTTTGCCGTTGTTGGGCACTTCCGGGTCCGGCGTCCATGGAAGTCCAGCGCCCAGGGCTGTACTTCCCCTAGGTTATGACCATGGCGGGCAGCAGGCTGGGCAGAGAGCTGAAAAGAGCTCTGCCCCGCTGCCGCGTGAAAGGGCGGCTGCAAATAAACACAGATGTGTTGGGCATCTCGCTCATTGCTAGAGATGCCACCACATCACCAGATCAGAGCGATTATTTGGCCGCAAGGCCGAATTAGTAGCTTGGTCTACGACGGGCCACCGCCGCCGCTGCCTGCCATGTGATGTCCCTGGGGGATCGCACTGCATGACACTTTCCAAAAAGGACCGTGTTGATCTCCTGGGAGCCCCTGTGTGTACGGAAGGGCTCTTTGGATCGATCTCCTTGGTCACGTGGGTGATGAGTAGTCGCAGCGTGGCTGCTTCTTGCCCATCCCCAGAGGAAAGAACACTGTCCCACACTCCCCGCCCCCGCTGTAAACTCCAGTATAGGAGCCGTGCACATGAGTGGAATAAACCGAAGTGCTGTCAAAGCACTGTGCGGGTTCAAGAGACGCTATTTTCCGCTGTTGTCAGAAAACACACCTTGCCTGGTATAATAGCTCCGATTGATGCATTTCACCGTCTGTGTGAAGACGGCATTATGACGGCCTCCCCCCCCCACCCCCGGGGGTGGGCCGCGGTGCGTTCAAGGAAACAGGCTGTGTTTGTTGTGCCCTTTCAGGAAACAGAAATGGGGCTTACTCCATGTACTGGTGGTGAAGTTACCCACTCTGGGCCAACCTCTCCAGGCTTGGCTACTGAGAGGGACAGGCTGAGACAGGGGGGACTGTCTGATAAAGTTATTCAGACTGTCCAGGCAGCAAGAGCAGGATCCACCACAGCCTGTTACAGGCCGAAGTGGTTGGGATTCCAGCGATGGTGTGAAAAGGGGAGTCTAGAGCCCCTATCTTGTATGATGGGCTCTATTCTATCCTACTTACAGTTACTGGTGGACAGGGGGCTTGCTCATTCCACAATTAAAGTGTATGCAGCAGCCATCTCGTCCTGCCATGAGGGATTTGGCAGCAGGGCAGCCTTCAGTCAGCCGCTTGTGTCGCGGTTTTTGCAGGGGTCAGGAGGCAGCGCCCAGTAGTGCACGCCTTCGCCCCGCAGTGGAACCTGCCGTTGGTGCTCGAGGCTCTGGTCACAGAACCATTTGAGCCTCTGGAGCTCTCCTCCCTGAAAGCACTGTCATGGAAGACATCGTTGCTACTTGCATTAACTTCGGCCAGGAGAGTGTCAGAGCTGACCGCTCTGTCGGTGCACCCAAGTGACCGTAGCGGGGCGACACTCAGACCGAACCCCTCCTTTGTTCCCAAGGGCCTAAGGAGCTCGTTCAGGTCAAGGGCCATTCAGTTAGGGGGCTTTAATCTTCGACCCCATATTGGGGCCAGGGAGGCTAAATTGCACCTCCTCTGCCCGGTGCGTGTGCTGGCATGTTATGTGGAGTGCACGGCTGCCACTAGGCGGCGTGCCCGGTAAAGCTCTGTCCAAGAAACGCCCAGCAGGATGGCTCTGCGAGTGCATCTCGCATGCCTACGGACATGGGGTATGGCTGTGTCAACAGCCTTATTTAACGGAGTGAGTGTGGAGGACAAATGTACGGCGGCGTCTTGGTCCATGCCAGGCTCCTTCATAAGGTTTTATCTCTTGGACATGTCTGGCTCCTTGTCTGGGGGGGGCTGTGGGTCAGCAGGTATAGTGCACTTATGTTTTCCCATGCTCCTTAGGGACCAGGGAAACATGGTGCGCAGTAAGCCCCATACAGGGCTGGGGGACTCTCCTCATTATCTTCCTTGCACACTCTTCACGGGTAAGCATGTCTGAGTGTGGGGGACTTGGTGCACTTACGTTCTCCCCATGCTCCTTAGGGACCTGGGAGGCGTGGTGCACGGTAGGTCCCATACAGGGCTGGGGTCAGCAGGTATCCGACCCCCCCCCCTGGACATAATGCACTTATGTTTTCTCATGCTCCTTGGGGACCCGGGAAACATGGTGCGCAGGAAGCCCCAGGCAAGGCTGGGGGACTCTCCCTGCCGGCCCATATTGAGGAGGGCAGGGAGAGTCCCCCAGCCCTCCTCACTGTTTTCCAGGCACACTATTCACGAGGTAAGCGTGTCTGAGTGTGCCATACCAGCTAGGTAAACTGCTGCCCCCACTTCTCCACGGTCACAACCGGAGGAGGGGAGGTTGCGGTGCAGTGTTTGTTAACCAAAAGCCGGACAGGGGCAGTGTGGTGACTCGATGTTGTTGGACGACAGGGGGCGTTTAGGCCCACCCACTGTACCCATAGAGTCCAGTAGAGGGCGGAGCCTGTGTGAGATATAACGGTGGGTTACGTATTGTAACCCTAGTTATATAAGCACCCTCTACTCGGGGCCCTGTCTGTCCTATGCTCCTCGCTGAAGAGAAGTGTAGGATGATGGGAACGGGAGGCGTGGCCGCCTTATATATGGTGGGCTGGCTACGGTTATAAATATCTCAGTAAGTGAATACTCGCCTAGAATGGTTGAGAGGTAGTACCCATAGAGTCCGGTAGAGGGCTCCGCCTGTGCTTATATAACTAGGGTTACAATACGTAACCCACCGTTAAAGCTTAAGAGCATGAACACAAAAAAAAACAATCGATAAAAACAAAAACACAACAAAGACGTGCGCAAGCACAGCAGAGGTCACACATTCATCTTAATGCTTTGGTACAGAATACGTTGATTGACTGAGTAATCAAGAAAAATAAGAACGTCTTTATCAAGTGCAGACAAGCTGTTTTTCTAAGTTGATAAATGACAATACATTTGTACAATTCCGGGTTGTTGGGAGTTTTTGTCAGATAAAAAATGAAACAATTAAAACACTCCAGATGTTGGAAGATTTGTTTCTTGAGTACAGAAGCTCTAAATGCCCATGGTTCAAACATTTCATTTCCTCGGTTTCCTCTGATAACAAGTTAATTTGATATATTTTCCCAATTTCCCAATTTATTTATATCAACATCACAAAATAACAAATCTACTTGTCTCAAGAAAGATTCATGATCTCATATACTCAAGAATATTGATCCGTTATCTCGGTAGTTCTAAAATATAAGGTTGGGATAATGAGATAAATAACTTGGCAACTTAAGGAAAGAAAGAAATTAACTTCATTCCCTGGAAAACAGCGGAAAAACAATTTACAAACAAAAGCTTTTAGAGCTTCCATACTAAAGTGGTAGTAGTGGTATAGTAGCAGTAGTATTAGTAGTAGTAGTGGATTAGAATGGTGGAGTAACATAAAAGGCAAATACTTAAGTTAAGTACCTTAAATTGGTACCGGATATAGCATGACATAGTTATATTCCTCCCACACATCTTTTAGGAAAATGAATCAAAGTATAAACCTAATGATTGGAAGCCTAACTGATATAAAAATCCATATTGACATAAAGAAGTTAAATGACTGGTAGCGCTGGTCTAATTAAACCAGACAAACTGTATTACTGTAAATCAATAGTTCCCTGGACTGTATAAACGGCAAATTCATCTGGCATTGCCACCAAGTAAGATAACTGCGTATATATAACTGCATTAATGCTTAATTTCTATAATAACTAGGTTTTTCTCTATGTTTTTTTGTTCAAATTCAAATGTATTCCAGTTATTCATAATCCTGTAATTGAGGTTTAATTCACTTGCAGCAGATTTTTATAATTTTTTTGTTTCAGCTTATTGTTTCCCCTCTCAAAAGAAAAATACTCTTTTAATTTCGTTATCACCTTAATCTAAAAATAACACAACAGGGAGAGAAAATAGGAGAGAGTATCGTGTTGAAGCTACCTCTCGTCACAGAAAGGATTTGGACAGCACTTCCACTTCCTCAAAATGTGCAGTGACAATCAAGACCTGCGACACATTACTGACGCCGCAGCTTGAATCTATCAGACAGAGGCAGAGGATGCAGCTGATAGACAGCAGTGACAGCAGAGGTGATGGAGATGACGCCTGAAGACATTTCATCACAACCTTGTTCACCTCTGAATTCCTCATAGACCGCTACCATACGTTCTTTTCATCCAAGGCCAATATTTCCACGTGGTGTGAGAAACATCACACTCAGCTAGAATCGATAATTTCCCATTTCATTCCTTTGATGAAAGAGCTCCTGCTAATGCTTTTCACTTGGATTCTGCTGTCTCACGCTTCCAACCTATTATGAATATGATTTTGTTGCCTTGTGACGTTTATTCAAACGAAATTGGATGTTCAATAGGGTTTGATTCAGCATGCCTAATCGGGTTCATTTCCAGAGTTTTCTTCGAAACTGAATCGGAATCATCCAATGAATATTAACGACCATCCAGCCTGGACCATAATCTATTTCAGTTCTGGTTTCCACATATACTCTACTGTATATATAATGGCATTCACACTAAATGGGCTCATATATTTGAGTAATCACAGAAATACAGCTGAGCTTCCAAGAGTTGGCCAATTTTTAAAGTGAAAGACAAACTGCTTATGTAGCACAAATAGGGTTGATATCAAATATTAACGGGGAATTTGTAAGCTGTAAGAAGTTTACTGATTTGCAACAACAGCAGCATATTTTCTGGCTACAAAAGTGAAGAAAAACTGCTTAATTTAAGGTTTGTCCCTGAAGAATGTTTTTCATTTGTACAAAAGGGAAACCTATGGGAACACAACACTATCAACAGCAGAGGGACTTTGTGGATTGAAAGATGACTAAAGAAGGAGGTATGTAAAAAAAACTAAAAGTAAAAGGAGGTATAGAGTGTAAATCAGTCTCATTCAGTCTGGAGTCATTAAGGCAACGATGGATGTTTCTCATCTTATCCAACTTGCTTTACAAACGTCACCGAGTGCCAGCAAATGAGAGCCATTAGCCTTGAGTGGTGTCTTTACACAACCTGCTGTTCTGAGCTGGCAGTCAACCAATCTACTTAATCAAACATCGTACTGTCCATATGTGGATGTAAACAAAGTGTTTCGATGTTAAATCAATAATAAATACAATCCTTAGAATATGTAATGCGATAATGGTTTGTATGTGGGAAGACTATAGCTGAAATAAGAAGTGGATGCATTAGATTATTCACAATGCAAAACCTACTAGGCCAGCTATTATGAGCTGTAATTTAAGGGGCTAGCAAGTCATTGTCGCAAAACTCAATTCAAGACTGATGCCAATACATTTGAATAGGAGGCCTGTGGTGCAGTGGGTTGTGAGTTGGTGTTCGGATCAGGGGGTCACAGGTTCAAACCCCACTGCAGTCAGCATGTCGTTGTGTCCCTGGGCAAGACACTTCACCCCAAATTGCTCCTGTGGGGATTGCCCACAGTATGTAAGTCGCTTTGGATAAAAGCGTCTAACAAGTAACATGTAATGAATAGGTACAACAAAACGTATCCCTAATTATAACGCTGGCTTCTAGTAATGTTATTTCTTCCTGGTTCCCTTTGCATATTGATTGGATGCTTTTGGATGATTTTAACAAAGTGGATCTTAGGGATGAATAGCATCAACAATAGTTCATTCAGGAAATGAATTTGTGGCACAAATAACATAATTATTTTAACTTGGGGGAAGGTATAAAGTATTTTCAAGTCATAATGCTCAAGTCCAAGTGAAGACAAGAATCATTGGTGTTAAGGATCAAGTCATGTTGAAGCCTTTTATGTTTTTTTTAAAAGTCCAAATTATTACACACACCTCTTTCCAAGTTATGTGGGGTAAGATACATTTGATATGTATCAGGAAATGAGGTAGGACAAAATTATTAATCTCTGAATCTTCAGGTATTTTTTGCGAAGATGTGGATCAAGAGCACTTTTAGGATAATAGACAATGTTTCTGAATGACACGCAAATGTAAAAGTGAGAGGATGAGGGTACCTTTCTCCTCTTTCTGGCCTGCGGGTGATTCTGTCCATCCTGAGCTTTCCCCAGCAGGTCAGGAAACACCATGGGTTTGAGTGAACGTGAGCGAGGGGTTCTGGGGTAGCGAAAAGGGTCCATCATCCGGAAGTCCCTTCCGTAGCGTACGGTGCAAAGAGAGCGTGAGCGTAGGCGTCCTGCCGAGTGCAGGCTGTTAACACCGATCATGTCCCGAGACGGTGGTCCAGGTAAAAAAAATGCATTCAAACTCTGCTCGAATAATTCAGTTTTGTATTAAAGTCCTGCAGAAAACAAGTTGATCCAAGGAGATAAAAAGTGTGAAATAAGGTTTTTCTGGTCCAGTTGTGTGCCAACAGACAACTGGAAGTGAATTCAGTTGTTACTGGAAGCAGCCGGTGATAAGCCTAGAGCGCAGGGGGAGGCAACACATCATCAGGCTGCTGTCAGCGGCGATCAGCAGGAATCAAGCCTCAGTCTCGCCCCGGAGAGTCTTGATCAACGCCCACCAGGCAACAACGGGGTGCCCAGATGAAGGTGAATTATTGATAAGGCAGCCATGAATTATATATGAGACAAACGACTCTTGTGCTGCAGCTCAACTCCGCAGGTAACAATAAATCCAGCCCCCTTTCTTCCACTGCAAGCACGTGGGTTGGTCTATTAGGTTTAATGGGAATTAAACTGTAGTTCAAGGCAGTTAAATGTGTAGTTCTCTCCAGACAAATACACTCTCCCTACATGTCCTCAGAAGGGACATGAGCCTCTGCCAAGTTACCTAAAGGTGACACCTGTCCAGCTGCCACCTTTTTAGCAAAATCCAATGATAACACGCTAAAGCAATACATCGTTAAACCTGCACTAACAGGTACACACCGCATGCACACACACAGGGACCAAAGCTGACACTTTCACAGATGGTATGAAACACTGGCAGAGGCGTGAACGGACAGCCAGCATGAAACAGATGGGTTCAAAATGCGGAAATCAAGAGGTATAATAACACACACAATACGCTCTCTAGGCTCATGTAACACGCAGTTAGCCTTAAAAAATTCAAAGGAAGATACAGAGGGGGTGGGAGGGAAGGACAGCCGCCTTCGGACTTCAGAGAAGAGAATCCAAAGGGCAGGCTTGATTTCGTCACAAGCCCAGAAATATAAATTAAACACTTTCAAAAAAGAAGCGGATGAAGGAGAATACGAAATTCAGCGCTGAGCGTTCCTGTTGCTCCCACAGTAAAATGGATACCATCAGTTGTACAGTGCTGATTGTCAGATTATCTCAGTTTTTCTTCTGTCCATGACTTCTGCTGTCAGTTTCCTCTGCGATTCCACTTCAGACTCTCTTTGGTTTTAGTCCCTTCTCATCGTACGGTCATACGGTGTGGGGGTCTGAGGGGAAACAATGCAGCTCTCCTGCTGCGATGTCTCTCATGCCTTCCTCGTCTTTGTGTGCCGATGCCTGCTTTATCTATCTGTTGCAATCTTCCACGTCCAATCCAGAGCTCGTGTGCTTCCCTTCTCCCTCCTGCTGCTGCTTCTGCGGAGGAGGAGGTGGAGAGGAAAGGAGAGCTGGCTGCCTGAGTCGCAGAGGGAAAATGAAGCTGATAGGGACGGCGCTCTGGCTCTCTCTGCCTCCCTCTGCCTTCTCTTCTTCAATGCGATTCTCACTCTGTCCCTCCCTCCCTTACTCCTTCCCTCAGTCATGGCCAGCAAATCACAGTCTTTCCCTCACACAGACAGACACACAGACACACAGACACACACACACACACACACACACACACACACACACACACACACACACACACACACACACACACACACACACACACACACACACACACACACACACACACACACACACACACACACACACACACACACACACACACACACACACACACACAGAGACACACACACAGCTTATTTAAAAATATACTCGCAATGACAAATTAGTATTCAGTGGTGGTCTTGTGGGAGGGACTGTTAAGGTGAGAGGAAAAATGCAATAAAGAATTGCCAGCAAAGGGACAGTATATAACCAGGTGTGTGTATTCAGCACTACTGTGGACAAAAGGAATAGTTCAGTGTCTTTAGGGAGAATTATATTCCTTTCTGAGATTGAGATGAGAAAATTAAAGTCATGTCCAACATCGATTACATTACTCATGAATCCAGCAAAAGATATGTTGTGTGCTGTGAGCTGGTGCCAGATCTTTCAATTTTCTCAATTATTAAAACTATTTGGAAAACAAACAAATACTAAAATATTAATAGAGGCAGAGGAAGGAAAGAAAGAAAGAGAAAATTAAACAGAAAGCTTTGTTTACAAGATAAGATAACAAGGTTTTGCCCCTCAAGAGAAATTGGCTGTGACCGGAGATTAAATTACTGTGTCAATCATCGACCGCCAGCATTGTTCAGACTGATTTCTAAGTCTAGAATCAAAACCAACCAGTGTAGTCTAACAAAGTTAAACTCCCCATACACACCCCATCTGTCCACATTTAAAACACTCATTAAAACTCACCTCTTCAAAACTGCTTTGAATGTGTAATTAATGAAGTGTATTTTATAATTTAGATGTTTTTATATAATCTATATATGAATTTTAATATGTATCTGTAGAGTGTATAAACGCTCTATGAAAAAGGTATTATTATTAAATGATACATTATATTATAATATATTATATTATAGTGTATAATACAACTTCATTAAGTAAAAATGAACTGGGCAAATAAATAGGTCATATTTATAAATATGTTCTGCTTTGCAGGCCACTTGCTGTTTGAACACATTTTTTATTTTTTGTGAGATAAATGTTTTGGACGTTTAGAATTGCGTAATACTGCAAAAAGGTTAATTTGCAAAATTTACAAAAATATCTCCTTCACCCTTGGGATAAAGTAAATCATTGAAATAGTAACATTTCCCCAAAACAGCTCTATTTTGACTTCTGAGACAATGGTTTTTATCACAAACATTCACAATCAACACATGTGAAAATACAAGTTTTTTACTGGACAGGAAGGAGATGAAAATCTGTAATCTGACCAGTAAATTATCGGACAAATAAACACATTCAAAGTGCAATATTGGCCTCTGCGATGTAGTACAGTAGAAGCATAAGAATGTATGAAATTGATATCTTAGGTAAAGTTAAAGTAATGTGAAATTTACTATTCTATATTTGTTGTTGTTTTTACAATATTAATGCACCAAAACCTTTGTGCTTTGAACTGCATCTGTGCATTTATTTGTTTTTAATTGGCAGCCTCCTCCTAGTCGAGTTGCCACTGTGCTGTATTCCATGCTCTTTGCAAAATTTGAAGTGCTTCACTAAAAGTTGAATTGGTGCTGTGACTGAAGGAAACAGTTCATCCCTCCTGACTGGTGTCTGTCTTTTGACATTCACCATCAGGGTGGACATGATGGCGAGCTGTGACTTTATCACTAGGGAAGAGAAAAGGAACATCTGCGAGCCCGGGGGGAAATGGAGCTAACCTTTGACTGCGAGACCGAAAAACAACCTGCATCAAGATGACAGTTTGTTACAGGAGCAGGGAGAAGCTGGAGTGTCTGTCTGTTTCTAGTACTTTCTCTTTTTTACTCTGTTGGCAGAAGCAGCTTGAATCCCAAAAAAGCCTAAATGTGTCTCAGAGCTTAACCCCAAATTACTCAAAGCTGCAGCCAACTTTACAACTAAGAACACCTGCGTGCCAAATACAAATCAAACGACAACAATAGGCAAGGCAGTCGTTTTTTTTTTACCTTATGCCCTCTATCAGTTTTGCCGTCCGCTGTCAGGTTCTTCCTCCCACTCAATATTTCACATCCTGTCTGAATCTCTCCCTCTGTCCCTTATGCAGGGTCCAGACAGCTCAGGGTACAGCCTCACGTCTCTGCTGACCTCAGCAGCTGTCTCTTCACACTCTCTTTCGTTGCCACTGTGTCGCTCTCTGCCCTTACTCCTCACTAGCACTTTTGATAAAAAATGTGTGACATTTGTATCTCCGTCAATGGCTGCTTTGCTGCCGCCATAATGTGTTTTGTATGTGTTTCAGATTGTAAATGAGGAGTGGAAGTAGTCACCATGACATCAGCCGTTTGTGAACTGCCATTTTAAACCAGCACCCAGGAAGTGCTGGTGCAGATCGTTGTAGTGGCCAAACGGTGATACGACAACTTATGTGTCAGTTTGTGACATCATTTGGGCCCTAAATATTTACATTGGGAAAGCGACGTAATGTAGCGGATGATTTTTCTTTTTATTAAATTGACTACCCACTACAAACACTTAACACACCACTTAACAACACCTAATTTAAATCATTAATATCTAAAAGTGGTACAATGCGCTGAAAGTCGAATTCAGAATCTTTTTTTCCCATCTCCATTTATATGACTGAGTCGAGAGCGGGAGATCTGAGGCGGGGCTTAAGGACATGTCAAGTGCACACACTCTATGGGTCCAGATACGGGTGCTTTTGCTCTCAAGTCAGGCCATATTGGCTTCATTCGCCACTGAGCAACTTTCATTGGAATGAACGGGGTCCAAGCATGAAATACAAATATACTGTGTAAGGGTTAAAGCTGTAAGACGAAAAACAAGGCACTATGGCCCAAAGTTATACAATTAGGTGAGAAGTCTTTTTTTCATAGACTTCTAGAAAGTCAGCCTACTTTTTAGAACTAGTATAGTCCTTCACTTGTCCTTACTTTACAGAATGGAAGGTTGTAACTTGGTTTTAATAGAGCACTGGTTTTATGGATAGGAAATCAAGGCAAACATGGTATGAAGCATGCTGCTTTTAGCCCCTTATACAGGGTATATGCAGGAATCCTGAAGTCAAATGTAATACCTTTTAAGACCTTTTTTAAGACCCTTTCCATACATTTACATTGGCGACACACTTTACCTCACATTTACTATATACAGTATTGATTGTCCTTCCTCCTTATCTTCCAACTATTTGGACTTAAACTTGCATTTCCCCATAACGATGTTGTTTAACAACTGGCGTAAACGGACCTTCTCGCGCTATCAAGCAGTGAGCGTGCGATGTCCTGTTCAGATGACGTCAAATCCAACGGGATGCCATAAATAAACTACACAGAATCACACTACACACCTACGCAATGATTAAATTCAGGCAGACTGTAGAATACAACCTCTTTGGACAATTTATATACTTATTGAAAACAAGCTTCAAAATGTAATACCTTGGAAAATGCTGTTTAATACTTTTTAATAGCCTTAATTTTCACTAAATTGATTTATCAACTTTTAATACTTTTTAAGACCCCGTGGACACAACACAAATAATTCCAGCTTTTCTCTGTTTGAGATCACATTTAAGTGATGGTTTTGGGGTTTGTCATAGAAAGTAACTACTGTAGATGTTGTTCCAATTTCTTTATACGCGTCTGCAGAGTTGGAGGGATCCTAAGATGTAGCATTTTAATTGCTCACAATTGTTTCACTTCAAAAGTTGTGAATATAAAAATAAAACAATTATTTTTCTACTGCTCATTCTTCAGTTAAGCACCTTTAGATATTGTAAGAGAAAAGGCTGCTGAAGCCTAGCACTGAAGTTTTTTTTATCAAATGTTACTCAAAACAGGAGAAAATGTTGTACATGTTGGGGAATACATTCAGCAACGGATTAATCCACATTTGGTGCTCTGGTGAGTGTTTGTGACAGCAGGATGCTGTGTGTGGGATTGAGTCAAAACAAACTACAGTGTGCGTGCGTGCGTGCGTGTGTGTGTGTGTGCGTGCGTGCGTGTGTGTGTGTGTGTGTGTGTGTGTGTGTGTGTGTGTGTTCACGGTTATGACGGAACATGTCACCCAAAGCAACAGTGTGGCTCATTGCTGTGTTTTTGCATGTTTTTTTTTTTTTATAACAATTGAGCTCTAAGGCTTTGATATACAGACAATACTTGTTGGTGAATATATTCATCGTTGGTTTTGGTTTCTACACCTAAGAAAAAGGTTGATCTGGAGCACCGACAGTTTTAAAAGAAGTGGACAATTCATGTTTTCTTCATGGAGTCTAAAGTGACTGGAACTATTCTCCATGAATAAAGAAAACATTCCTCTGCTGAACATGCAGGTCGGTATGTTGTATGAAGAAGGAAGAGAGGAGGAAGAGCAGTTGTGCAGCTTTGGAGTGAAAAGAGCTGAAATGTTTTTGTTAAAAATTGATTTTACTGCTGAGTGTTCAAGCAGCTCCCCTAGGAGAGGACAAGCTGTCCCTTTGGCCAGTGGTGGAGGAAGAATTTTTACGTAAGTAGAAGAGACATGTAAAAAGACTCTACAAGTAAAACACATGCATTCAAAGTGTTAACAAAGTTAGACATTATACAGTAAAAGTATAATCAGCAAAATGTACTTAAAGTATTACAAGAAGAAAATGTACAATGTGATTACTAAAAAATCATGTTTTACAGTTTTAAGAGTGATATGTGTTCTCTCTATACACACTCAATATGTAAATCTGTACTGATATGAGTCAAAACAACAATTGTATTTCGTTATCTCTCTCTCCTCCAACATGACATTCTTGTCTTGCCCAGGCTTTCCGACACTGGCACTAAAGCATGCAGATTCAGACACATTGCTAGCCAGGTGGACAGCAGAGACAAATTCAAGAAAGATTCCTTCTCCCTCACTTACAAAACAAATAAGACATCCCTCTTTTCCCCCAGCCATCGATGCTGCGACGCGATCGATAACATCAGTGCGCCTAATTACTGTTTGAAGAGGGCGGTACGGGTGTCTTTGATTGAGCTGTACAACATTTTCATTTCAGCAGAATTTGTTCTCCTGCTCTAATGCGGGCTGGTAACCTACTTCAGTGCATCATTAGCTCCCACTTCAAGCTTTAAGCCCTGAGCAGTGCTGAAGAGAGAGAGGGAGAGTGAGAAGGAGGGCAAACCTATGCGTCTCTGATCCTCACAATAAAGAAGGAAAGTTTTCTCTAAAGCGCTAGCTTGGGCCGGAAGCCAGGGGTTCAGATTTTGCAGGGAGCTGCGGTAAAGCTGCGTTTCCCATGCAGGCTGGTAGAGGAACATGGAGGGG